>NW_022315616.1:37471-38564 GCF_002776525.5 Piliocolobus tephrosceles
ATTCCTATAAGTTAAATGCGCTAATAAGGTATATTTAATAAATGATAGCATAACTGTTGTTAGAAACACACAGGTTCTTAATAGAAGTGAGCTTTTCTTCATTGATAATCCTGCATCTACTGTACCTGGTGCTGGGGTGTAGTGATGAACCCATTGCTATCAGGTAATTGACAGCATGCACCCACACATAAGAGACTCCAGGCTGCTAAAGGGATTTTACAGCATAAACCTAAGGAAGTTAGTTTCTTTAAAATAAAAGTATAATTTTAGCTACAACTATTAGGTAAATAATAAATTGATATTAAAATGTGGTATTAACAATAAAAACATGCTTAGCGTTACATTAACTATTAACAGTAGCTTGCAACTTTCATTATAATTCCTTGCATTCGTCAATTTTTATATATTTTTGTTCACACTTCTGGGTTTAATTGAAAGATCCTTTTCATGTGCTTATTCCTTTCACAATTGTGTTTTTAGCTTTTATTTGCCACATTCTGTGGTAGATTCAATGACACAAAAGTAAAAGATACTATCCCTATCTTTAAAAACTTTTCATATAGAATATTACAAATTAAGCAATGATGATAACACATTGTAATTTGTTCTGATAGTTATTCTCGTGGTGCTACGAAAGTAAGAAACAGTGGTTTACAACTCCAAAGGGAGTGGATCAGAACAAGGCAGAGGTTTTCTGACTAGAAGGTGACAAATTGTAGTTGGAGAGTGAATGAAGAAGAGCATGCTCAAAGGCACTTTCATCATTCAGTTTATTTTATTAAATATTAATTCTTATTTATTTAGTAGCCATCCTTCAATAAAAGACTTGAAGGGATGGAGTTGAACTCATCTTTAATCACCAATAGCTGTCATTTTTTGAGAGACAAAATACGACAGATCCTTAAATAATGGGACAATCAAATTTAATGTAGCCATTAAAATACAGTACTCCTAACAAGGTCTCCACAAGGTCAGCAAATCATTGCTAAAATGGCTTTGAGACAATAACACTGTCTAGATATGAGACCAACATAACTCCGGCAGAAAAGGCTTGACCTTGTGTTGATCCCGGCTGCCTCTACATCTTTATTGT
>NW_022315617.1:0-4096 GCF_002776525.5 Piliocolobus tephrosceles
AATTGGAAATCTGAATTTAATAGCACCTATCAAATATAATTTTAATGGATTATGATGGATTTTTCTTTTTTAGAACGGAAAGCTTAATTCTCCTTATCTGAGTTAGATGTAAAAATTCGCATCCTAGATGACACTTTTTAGCTCTTTCGTTTGTGGGTGTTTTCATATGTTTCCTTGACCCTTTTAAGTCATTTTAGATTCCTAATTAGGCCTAATTTTTCTTCTGAATCACTGAGTATAAAAAACAGTCTTTAACAAGATTCACAGACATTCCATATCCTTTGCCAAACTTACTAGTATTGCTGTCAGTTTTACGCTCCACCTAGGTAACATTAGGAAACACTTTGTTTAACTGGCTATGAAAATTATAGATGAAATGATGTGTAATTTGAAGTTTTCAATTTTTTTGGCATGTAAGATTTTAAGACTGAAACAGTTTCTTGAACTCTATATTGATAGCGAACCAAGGAAGACATCAATAATTAAATAATAGAGAGAACATTATTTTATTTAAAAGAGGCATTAACAACGCCCAATGGAAAATTTTAGTGCAATATTGTATGGTACGGTTTGATTGTTTACCCTCTCCGAAACTCCTGTTGAAACGTAACCTCCAATGTGGAAATATTGAGAGGTAAGGCCTTTAAGGGGTGATTGAGTCATGAGGATAAATTGGGCCATTCCTGGATCAATAGATTATTGGGCTAACGAATTATTTGGTTTTCCCAGGAGTGGTACCTGTGGCTTTATAAGAAGAGGAAGAGGGAGTTGAGTTAGCACATTCATCTTACCTCACCACATTATTATGCCTTGTGCTGCCTGGGGGTTTTGCACAGCGTCCCCATCAGCAAGAAGGCCCTCGACAGATGTGGACCCTGGACACTGGACTTCCCAGCTTCCAGAATTGTAAGAAATTTCGATTGTAAAAAACAAATTACCCTCTTGGGTGTTCAGTTATAGCAACAGAAAATGAACTAAAATATTATGTCTGAAATTTGTGTGGTACAGGTTCCCAGAAAAGAATTTCTTCATTAGCATTTAATCAAGACAATCCTGGGCTTTCGCTTATGTTTTCAGGAAGTGTCAAGGTACATTATTTAAATGATGAAAAAGGTTATAAAGAAATAACATAGCCTTTTCATAGTCAGATAATGGCATATTTAAAATGGAGCATTAACCTGTGTGCCCAGTCAATGCGGGGAGAAACATAATCTGTCAAATTTCAATACCATTTTAACACTCTTTTCAGAGTGCGAAATACAGGCCAAACAGTTGAGAAAAATGCAACATGTAAATCAAGTAACACAGGAAATACATAGAAGTAATAAATGCTGGTCAACTCATGGTATCTAACTATGTAGAATTTTTAAATTAGTAAATAGAAACATAAGAACTTATAGTGTGGGTATCAGACCAAACCCAACTGTTTACCACCTCCTTTCCAAAGTCTCATTCAGTGTCAGAAATCCTGAAGTTCAATAGGATTTATGTTTGGCATACATTAAACTACGTTGTGTTTTACATCTCTCCTCTCTTTGTTTTCTGTTAGGTATTCATAGCTTCTGGCTTGGTCCACTGGAGGAGTCTCTCACTCACTAGCTCCTTGCCTCAAATCCATTTGTGTCATGGCCGGTCACCAGAGTGACCTATCTAAACATTGTATTTCTCTATGCTTTTCAGCGTTTTAAGCATTTCCCTGGCTCCGCACCTTCTAGAATATATAAATTCACAATACAAATATCACAATACAAAGATTAATATGACGGGCCCCTCCATATTATAAATTTCACAGGATTCTCCTCTTTCTTAGTCACTGTTCCCTTGTATTCCTTGTTTCAACACCCCAAATGACTTGTTGTTTCCTGAATAAATCCATACAACATACTGCTTTCTCCCCCATTCCTTTCTTTTATATATATATATATATATTTTTTTTTTTTTTTGATGGAGTATCACTCTGTTGCCCAGGCAGGAGTGCAGTGGCATGATCTCGGCTCACTGCAACCTCTGTCTCCCAGGTTCAAGCAATTATCCTGCCTCAGTCTCCCAAGTAGCTGGGATTACAGGTGCCTGCTACCACGCCCGACTAATTTTTGCATTTTTAGTAGACAGGGATTCACCATGTTAGCCAGGCTGGTCTGAAACTCCTGACCTCAAGCAATCCATCCGCCTCAGCCTCCCAAAGTGCTGAGATTACAGGCCTGAGCTGCCACGCCCAGCTCCCCATGCCTTTCTTAATGCTGTCCTCCACTCTGCTGTGACATTCTACTTGCCCCGTTTGTTAGGTTTTTCACTTGATTCTTCCTTTACTATTAAAGTGTTGTCTAATTAACTTAGCTCCTCATGAGTAATGTTCATCCAGCCAGGTTACTTTGCCCCTTCTAAATACTTCTGTAATGTCCTCTATATTTATTATTGCTTACTGCAATTGGTATTTGCCTTAAAATTATCTTTTTGTGATCTACTTTATGACCAGGTTGATAGCTCCTTGGGGTCAGCAACAATGCCTTAATTATCTCATTCTTAATTATCACATTCTGATGTCAATGGAAATACTAAACAGGTCCTTAATGAGCTGGATCTTAACCTCTGAGATGTTTAAAGAGATGTACTGAAACTTTCAACATCACTATTCATTTAAATGGACACTCTTTTTTAATCACAATTACATATATGCTCAAAATACAGTCTACATATTAAGTATATAGGAAATAAATATTTATAGGTATATTTATTAGAAACATTTACTGATATATTTAACACAGATGAGGTTAAATGTTAAAGGTTTTCTTCTCCCAGCATAGTGCGTTAGTCAGTTTCTTTGAGCAGCTGCCCCTGGTGTCAGCTTGCAGGAAGTCATTTAAAACCAGGGACACCAGGGTAGTTTCCATGGAAGCAGAAATTAACCATTAACAATCTCCTACATGGTTCACATCTGGTATAATCCCCATTGCAGAGAGAAACAGAGTCAAATTACTATTCTAAAAGACAAGTAGAAGTAAGAGCAGTTATCTTAGTAGTTATTTTGTATATTACTGCAAATGTTCCTTGGTGATATGTATCATACGTTAATATAAAAAAGTAAAGAGCCACAATCTAACGACTTTTCCAAAACATACTTTTTAAGTGACTATATGATAATAACCTTTGTTATTTTAGGTTGTTAAATATCTGCCCTACCAAGGTTGGACGCAGTGGCTCACGCCTGTAATCCCAGCACTTTGGGAGGCTGAGGTGGGAGGATCACGAGGTCAAGAGATCAAGACCATCCCGGTCAACATGCTGAAACACCGTCTCTACTAAAAATACAAAAGTTAGCTGAGCGTGGTGGTAGGCGCCTGTAATCCCAGCTACTTGGGAGCCTGAGGCAGGAGAATAGCTTGAACCTGTGAGGTGGAGGTTGCAGGGAGCCGAGATCGCCCCACTGCACTCCAGCCTGGCAACAGAGCCAGACTCTGTCTCAAAAAGAAGAAAATATATTTACCCTACCAAGTGTCTCCCCACCCTAGGTTTCCTTTGTTTTAAAAATAAATACTTATATTTGCCCATAGTCTCAGAAAAGACTTTATTGATTTGAAAAAAGAATGTTCACTTGGCCCAGTGAAAATATTTCTTCATTGTTTCTCTTAAAGCCAAAGAGTTTAAAGTTTTGAAAGGCAGAGGGTTAGAGAAGCCCTCTGGTGGTATTATCACATGCAGGAGTTTTAGACTTGAAAATAGTGAAGAAAAAGATATTCCCCCACCTATAATTTGTCCTCACTTGCCTCGGGTTGTACAGAGATCCAACCCTTTTAGAATTTCTATCACACAAGCAATTTATGTTGCTTTGGAAATTTTTTAGGGGCAAGGCAAATTGTGTTTTCTCAAAAGCTTTTTGGAACTGACTCATTAAAGAGATTCAATTAAACAATAAAAACACTTAAAAAAGAACATTGTGCTATGACATCTAAATTCTATTTGAGAAAATATCAGATAAACATAAGATGCAGAACATTTCATTAAAATCAAAATTAATGTATTCTTCAAAAAATGACAACGTCATAAATTACACAGAAAAGCTTAGCAATTGTTCCATATTAAAGGAAACTTAAAAGAC
>NW_022315619.1:0-10807 GCF_002776525.5 Piliocolobus tephrosceles
GAAGAACTAAGGTAGCTTATAGTTCCAAGGGAATATGAGATCTTGAGGAGTAGTAAGAAGAGGATAAAATGGTGTGAACAAACAAGCACTCTGAAAGAAGTATAAAAAACTAAGCCACCTTATAAAAAGGAAGCAAAATCAGTGTCAATGGCCCAGATAACAGTAAGAACTCAAAAATAAGCATAATAGGCCGGGCGCGGTGGCTCAAGCCTGTAATCCCAGCACTTTGGGAGGCCGAGACGGGTGGATCACAACGTCAGGAGTTCGAGACCATCCTGGCTAACACGGTGAAACCCCATCTCTACTAAAAATACAAAAAACTAGCCGGGCGAGGTGGCGGGCGCCTGTAGTCCCAGCTACTCAGGAGGCTGAGGCAGGAGAATGGCGTAAACCCGGGAGGCGGAGCTTGCAGTGAGCTGAGATCCGGCCACTGCACTCCAGCCTGGGCGACACAGCGAGACTCTGTCTCAAAAAAAAAAAAAAAAAAAAAAAATAAGCATAATAAATATTCTCAACAAAAGAAAGAATATTGGAAACACAAAGCCAAGTACTTACAAATAATAATCAACTGAAGATATTAAATATAAAAGAAATAATCTTTAACATACAAAACACAATGGATTGGCTAGATGGCAGAAGGGATACAGCTAGAGGATCAATTCATTAGCTACATGGTTAAGCGAAAGATCCCTCCAAAAAGACACCAACAAGATTTAAAAAATTTATTTATTTATTTATTTAGTTTAACCCACCTCCTACATAAGATAAAAAGATTTTAAACAATAGATTAGCCGTTAAAATATGTAGAGAACAGAAACAGAAGCTTGAATATCTAACAGAAGTCTCAGAATAAGAGAAAAATTTAATGGGGGAGGGCAGTATCTTCAAAAATAATTATCAAATATTACCTACAATTAAAGAAATACATAAAACCTCAGACTGAACTGGCTCAGATTCAATCAAAACATAAACATATTCTGATGCAACTTAAGAACAAAGTCAAGAGAAAAATTTAAAACTTCCAGAAGGAAAAAAGATCACAGAAGAACAAAGATCAGACTGATATCAACAATTACGGAAAGAAGAAGGCTGGGCACTTTGGTTCACGCCTGTAATTCCAGCACTTTGGGAGGCCAAGGCAGGTGGATCACTCGAGGTCAGAAGTTCGAGACCAGCCCGACCAACATGGTGAAACCCTGTCTCTATTAAAAATACAAAATCAGCTGTGCACAGTGGCACTTGCCTGTAGTACCAGCTATTTGGGAGGCTGAGGCATGAGAATTGCTTGAACCCAGGAGCCAGAGGTTGCAGTGAGCTGAGACAGTACCACTGCACTCCAGCCTGGGTGAAAGAGCAAGATTCTGTCTCAAATAAATACAGAAATAAAATTATAGAAATGAGACAACAGATGATTATTGTCAAAAGTCTAAGGGAAACATGGCCTTTGAACTTGCTACTTTATAGTCAGCTAAACAACTATTTGTATTTGAGATTGAAATGAGATATCCTAAAACATCAAATAACTTGCAAAACCAAATACACAAAGATTTCTTTGAAAGCACTCTTAGAGAAAATATTCCAATACACAGAGAAAGCCAAGAGATAAGCGACTTATGAAATAAGAACAGAAAAATAACTCTAAAGTCTATTTAACTGAGCTATCACACACAGTATCTATAACAACCTGTGACTAAAGACAATTGTGGTTGGTTCTCTGGTTGGTTTGGGGAAGGAGGTAGAGAAAGAGAGGAAAGACACCAAAGGCAGATAGGAACGTTCTAAAGTATTAGAAGTGTGGCCAGGCATAGTGGCTCATGCCTGTAATCCCAACACTCTGGGAGGCTGAGGTGGGTGGATGACTTGAGGTCAGAAGTTCAAGACCAGCCTGGCCAACATGGTGAAACCCCATCTCTAGTAAAAACACAAAAATTAGCCAGGCATGGTGGTACATGCCTGTAATCCTAGCTACTCACGAGGCTAAGAAAGGAGAATCACTTGAACCCAGGAGGCAGAGGTTGCAGTGAGCCAAGACTGTGCCACTGCACTCCAGCCTGGGCAACAGAGTGAGACTCCATCTCAAAAAAAAAAAAAAAGTATTAGAGGTGTAAGTTAGAAAAGGAGAGAAAAAGAAACCATGATGAACAGAAATAAGTTCTAATAAAACAGTAATTATAAATACGTAAATTAAGTTACCAAAAAAAGATATACATTGGGTGCTTTCAAAATTAAATGCATTAGTGTGTTATCAAGAGGGCATTTCAAAACATGAATACAAAAGGTTAAAAATAAAGGGAGAGGCCAGGCGCGGTGGCTCACACCTGTAATCTTAGCACTTTGGAGGCCAAGATGGGTAGACTGTCGGAGCTCAGGAGTTCGAGACCAGCCTGGGCAACACTGTGAAACTCATCTCTACTAAAATACAAAAATTAGCCAGGCATGGTGGTGTGTGTCGGTAATCTCAACTACTTGGGAGGCTGAGGTAGGAGAATTGCTTGAACCCAGGAGGCAGAGGTTGCAGTGAGCCGAGATCAGCCACTGCACTCCAGCCTAGGTGACAGAGCAAGACTCCATCTCAACAAAAATAAAAATAAATAAAATAAAAATAAAATAAAAAAATAAAAATAAATAGAAAGAGAAAAAGAAAAGATGTTACAGTGTTAACCAAAAAGAAAGGTGGGATAGGAACTTAAAAAGCAAATTAAAAAATTTTTATTTTATTTTTAAAAATCTAAGTGAAAATATAAGATTATATAGTAGTTAAAAAGAAAACATTATTATTATTTTTGACTTTCAGTTTAGGTTTGGAGGTACATGTGAAGGTTTGTTACATAGGTAAACACGTGTCATGGGGGGATACACATTTTTAAATACATTACAATCGCCCAACAATGTGGCACTGAACTTCTGACCTCAAGTCATCCACCCACCTCAGCCTCCCAGAGTGTTGGGATTACAGGCATGAGCCACTATGCCTGGCCACACTTCTAATACTTTAGAACATTCCTATCTGCCTTTGGTGTCTTAACGCCCAACAATATGGCACTGAAATACTTTCAACAAGAACCAAAAGAACAACACGGACAAATAGGGATAAACCTATCTATTTCAGATATATGTAATAAAAATATCTCAAAGACTGATATACTGAACCAACCAAAACCTAAGCAAGTTTTAGATGTATCTAAAACTGTACACCAAGAAAACTGAGAACACAATTTCTTTTTGAACTTAAGAAGACCAGTCACAAAAAATCAACCATGTATTGTATGCCACAAAAGAAGTCTAAATAAAATGCTGAGGAAATCAAAAATCATGAACTTTAATTTATTTGACCTTCATTATAGAAATATCTTTCTTGGATACTTGAAAAATATAAACTATTTCTCAGCAAAATAAGAGAAGTTCAAAGAATATTTTGGTGACCTGAGGGAATACTAGCAGTGGAGACAGGCCAGATAAGGCAAAAAGTCTTCTAGCATTGAACTTTAGAAAAGAGGTTTAAAGATGATCTTAATTACAGACCCTTAACCTACATTTACTAACAGTGAGAAGAAATAAACCTTTACAGGTTAAAGTAGAAGTTGCATTGTGGAAAAGTAAATTCTTACTATATTACTGCCCTTTTATATGCAAGGCTTACTTCAACCTTCTGGAAGAACTTATACTATTTATGCAATTCCATTTAAGAAAATGTTTCAAACCAGGGCTCCAATGGTTCTTAAGCCATGTGGAGCATCATCAAAACTACATCTTTCATTCAGCAGGACAGAAAGAAACAATGCCCAGATGTCCCTGAATATCTTCTTCTCCAAATTTCTAGCAAGCTTATTCCCTGCAGTCCACAACAAGATTGATATTAGCTACTTCATTTGAAATGAAAACATTTGGAAACACAGAAAGCACAGACTATCAACAGACAAATGAGAACTAAAAGAGAGGTCAACAGAGTTGCCAGCGAAACATCAGTATGTAAAAACCAACAGTATTCCTCTATTCAATCAAAAACAGGAAAGGAAAAGATAATATTCATAAAAGCAATCAAAAGCATAAATAAAGTTAAATTAAGAAAAAAGCATGAGGACTTATAGAGAAAATTTTTAAACAATATTAAAGGACAAAATAAGATCTGAATAAGTAGAGAGAAATATTATTACTAGGTGAAATGACTTAACATTGTCATGTTCATTCAACCCAAATTAAATTCATCGTTGAGCCGGCAAGACAGGGCTGAAGACAAGATTCCACCATATCATACAGCTGTATGTACTACAGTACTCTAGCCTCTGATCACATCAGGGAGAAACTTCCCTGGTCATGGAGCCTAAAAACCCTACAGTTTAAGGATCAGAGTTGATCCCTTCTCCCTCTAACATGTGGTCCTACTACATTTTCTGCTAGAATGCAATAGACGACAGGGACCCACATATCTGCTACTGCTCCCGTCTCCATTAATTTCCCCAGTGAATACAGAGGTAGCAGGCCTGGAGTCCCTAGCCATTTTACCTTGTTTGCAAGATAGATATACATATATACGTAGCCACAAAATATATTAATATAAACTTTTAATCCCATTAAAAAGAAATCAGAATTCAGAAAACAGGAAAAATGTTTGCAACCATCACAGAACAATCTAAAGTCTAAGCTAAATGCTAATTTCACTTCTTAAATAAACTTGCAATTTATATTTAATATATTTGTAATTCCAACCTGCAATGTTTTTAAGCGTTTATTAAGAGATGACTCATCAACTTCCAGAATAAAATCTTCTACTGACAGGTACAGCTTCTGCTGCATTTCATTTCTTTGGGCAATTAAAATATTCCCTTCATTCTGGAGGAAGAAAAAAAGAATAACCATCATTAATACATCGGGTCTTTTCTGCATATGACCTATTTGAATAAAAGTGATCTCCAAAATTTAACTTTATATTCTCCAAACATAGTAGCATTTAGGACATTTCTCTCCTTAGATCAACAAAATGACCAAAAAAAAAAAAAAAACAAACTTCCTTTCTCTTAATTAAAAATAAAACATTTAAGTTCTATAACTCTGATCTGCTAATTTTTATTTTTCCCATTATTTCTGCAACAACGAAATTTTTGGGGTTTTTTTAGAGAAAATTATGTAAGTTCCTACTAATTACATATGGCCTCTTTCCTATTCCCATCCCACTCTCAACTCCTTCAGCTACTCATCCTTCAAGACACACTTAAACACCAGGATAAACCCTCCAATTTGTCCAATAGGCTGTGTTTGGAAATACATATGTGAAAGATATTCAAGAACTCTACACATTTTCTTCATTATAGCACTTACCATACTGTATTAAAACTATATATTAATACATCCATCCTGTACCCAAGAAAGAAAGAGAGGATCATGTCTTTTAAAAATCTGTATCTCTATTACTTACAACAATGTCTGGCACATATACTTAAAAGCTTGAATTTTAGGATATTTTTTCTTGCATAAGCTCAACCAGACTATTTTACAACTATAAATAAAAAAGACCTCAAGTAAAGTCTATTGCTTTCATCATTAAAAAAAAAAAAAAAAAAAAAGTCAATCAAGTGAAAGAACTATGCAAAATACATGAATAAAAGTTAACAGTTCTAAGCCAAATTAAGTACAATAAGGGAAATAAAATGATAATTTCATTTGAGTGGCTAGTATGATTGTATATTTAGCCAATAATCTACTCTTCCATCTATCAAGTAAACTTTAAGTCCGGAAACATACGCAGTAGTAGGAAAAAAAAAATCTGCTTTCAAAAAAAGTCACATCTGTAGAATACTAAGTGCTAAAGTACCATCCTGAATACTTTCACTATGCTCAAACCACAAAAACAAATAAGGCAGGTTTTTTTTTCATCTTATATGAAAATACATTATGAAGTATTTTAATATCAACAGTGTGGTTTAAATAGAAAGAGAATACGCTTTGCTGTCAGATATGTCTGGGTTCAAGTTCCATATTAACATTTAGAACTAGGGTCCGGGCATGGTGGCTAACACCTGCAATCCCAGGACTTTGGGAGGCCGAGGCAGGAGAATTACTTGAGCCAAGGAGTTCGAGACCTGTCTGGACAACATGGTAAAACCCTATTACTACAAAAAGTACAAAAAAATTAGCCAGGCATGGTTGGTAGTGCACACCTGTAGTCCTAGCTACTTGAGAGGCTGAAGTGGGAGAATCACTTGTGCCCGGATCACTTGTGCCGGGGAGGCTGAGGCTGCAGTGTGCTGTGATCGTGCCACTGCACTCCAGCCTGGGTGACAGAGCGAGACCATACCTCAAAAAAAAAAAAAAAAAGAATAATTTTTTAATTTAAAAAAAATAGAACTAGGTAATCTTGAACAATTTCCTTACCCTTGTAAGCCTGTTTCCTCACTTATAAAATGGGAGCAAATATGCCCATTTTAAAAGTTAATGTAAGAAAATGCTTATAAACACACTGCCTGTGTTTCATAGGAATTAAAAAATTATTCACTCTGCTGTCATCTTCTTTCTTCCATGATCAGTTAAAATCTAACAAAATTGAATCCCTTCTCCAAACTAAACATTTCTGGCATTTTCAAAACCCTAGTTATCCTGCTCATACTTCTCATTCAGAGCCAGTCAGGCTGCCAACTGGTCAACCTAGGTATGATTAGGGAGTAAGATTTACAGGGTATAATCCACAGAGACAGAAACCACAAAACAGATATAGAGCTCATAGGTGCTAGGGAAAGTTATGGTGGTTGTAGGGAATGGTTTACAAGAAAAACAGGAAGTTCAGTTCAGCTCAATACAATAAACTAAAGAAAACTGTGGCCAGGCGCAGTGGCTCAAGCCTGTAATCCCAGCACTTTGGGAGGCCGAGACGGGCGGATCACGAGGTCAGGAGATCGAGACCATCCTGGCTAATACGGTGAAACCCCGTCTCTACTAAAAAATACACAAAACTAGCCGTGCGAGGTGGCGGGTGCCTGTAGTCCCAGCTACTTGCGAGGCTGAGGCAGGAGAATGGCGTAAACCCAGGGGGCGCAGCTTGCAGTGAGTTGAGATCCGGCCACTGCACTCCAGCCTGGGCGACAGAGCAAGACTCCGTCTCAAAAAAAAAAAAAGAAAACTGCAACAGGAAATAAATATACTTGCACCTAAGATAATAAAGAACTTACGTGAAATATTTCATTGTCATACCCCTACTCACACACACAAACAACTACCTCTCAACAATAGGTGACTCACACACTAATTAATAGTAAGGCAGAGTCTTATATGCATAAAACACACCACTCAGTCAAGAAAAGATCCACATTAGCGTGTATGAAAGCCACTCTGGTTTACAAGCCTAATGTTCCTCAAAAGCCACTGTCTCTTATAACAACTCCATAGGTATAGCTTCCAGGGTCCCTCAAGGGGCATGTCTAGTTGCGAGAGTCCACATCAAGTATTTGTAGTTTGTAGTTCCTCCCAGTACGGATGCAATTTGACAATCATAAGTTATATTTACCATAAATAATGTTGCCTGGTAATACCATTGAAACATTTTATCATATTACCAAGGGAACAAAGACAGGGAGTTAACCAAAGGTCAAGTTTTCATGCAAAAGGGGAAAAGATTTTGTTACCCCTTATCCACAATCACCAGTTGTCTATTACACCTTTCTTACAAGGCTATAAATGAAGCAAATTATTAATATGAAGATACTGTAAAAGTTAAAGATTTTACACAAACTATCACTATAATATCTGCAGTTCCTTTTCTTTTTAGAAAGATAACATTTCCTGAGTTCTAATTTGATTACACTGTGGTCTGAGACACTGTTTGCTATGATTTCAGTTCTTCTGCATTTGCTGAAGAGTGTTTTACTTCCAATTATGTGGTCGATTTTAGAATAAGTGCCAAGTGGCACTGAGAAGAATGTATGTTCAGTTGATTTGGGGTAGAGAGTTCTGCAGACATCTATCAGGTCCACTTGATCCAGAATTGAGTTCAAGTCCTGAATATCCTTGTTAATTTTCTGTCTCGATCTAATACTGACAGTGGGGTGTTCAAGTCTCCCATTATTATTGTGTGGGAGTCTAAGTCTCTTTGTATATCTCTAAGAACTTGTTTTATGAATCTAGGTGCTCCTTGGGTGCATATATATTCAGAATAGTTACCTCTTCTTGTTGAACTGTTCCTTTTACCATTATGTAATGCCCTTCTTTGTCTTTATCTTTGTTGATTTAAAGTTTGTTTTGTCAGAGACTAGGACTGCAACCCCTGCTTTCTTTTGATTTCTATTTGCTTGGAAAATTTTCCTCCATCCGTTTATTTTGAGCCTGTATGTGTTTTTGTGTGGAAGATGAGTCTCCTGAATACAGCACACCTATGAGTCTTGACCACTTAGCCAATTTGCCAGTCTGTGTCTTTTAATTGGGGAATTTAGCCTATTTACATTTAAGGTTAGTATTGCTCACTCAAAACCACATAATTTCATGGAAATTGAACAACCTGCTCCTGAATGATTCCAGGGTAAATAATTAAATTAAGGCAGAAATCAAGAAGTTCTTTGAAACCAATGAGAACAAAGAGACAATCTACCAGAATCTCTAGGACATAGCTCAAGTAGTGTTGAGAGAAATTTATAGCACTAAATGCCCCCATCAGAAAGCTAGAAAGATCTCAAATCGACACCTTAACATCACAATTAAAAGAACTAGAAATGCAAGAGTAAACGAATCCAAAAGCTAGCAGAAGACAAGAAATAATATCAGAGAAGAATTAAAGGAGATAGAAACACACACACACACACACACACACACACACACACACACACAAACCCTCCAAAAAAAATCAATGAATCCAGGATCTGTTTCTTTTTTTTTGAAAAAATTAACAAAATAGACCACTAGCTAGACTAATAAAGAAGGAGAGAGAGAAGAATCAAATAGACTCAATAAAAAATGTTAAAGGGGTATCACCACTGACCCCACAAAAATACCAACTACCTTCAGAGAATACTATAAACACCTCTATACAAATAAACTAGAAAATCTAGAAAAAAATGAATAAATTCTTGGATGCCTATACCCTACCAAGACTAAATCAGGAAGAACTTGAATCCCTGAATAGACCAGTAACAAACTCTAAAATTGAGGCAGTAATTAACAGTCTACCAACCAAAAAAAGCCCAGGACCAGACAGATTCACAGCTGAATTCTACCAAAGACACAAAGGACAGCTGGTACCATTCCTTTTGAAACTATTCCCAACAAGTGAAAAGGACTGACTCCTCCCTAACTCATTTTATGAAGCCAGCATTATTCTGATACCCAAACCGGTAAGAAACACAACAAAAAAAGAAAACTTCAGGCCAATATCCCTGATGAACATCGACGCAAAAATCCTCAATAAAATATGGAAAAACTGAAACCAGCAGCACATCAAAAAAACTTATCCACCACAATCAAGTCTGCTTCATCCCTGGGATGCAATGCTGGTTCAACATTGGCAATTCAATAAATGTAATCCAGCACATAAACGAACTAACGACAAAAACCACATGACTATCTCAATAGACGCCGAAAGGGCTTTGATAAAATTCAACATCACTTCATGTTAAAAACTCTCAACAAACTAAGTACTGACGGAACATATCCCAAAATAGTAAAAGTTATTTATGACAAACACACAACCTCAAATTGAATGAGCAAAAGCTGGAAGCATTCCCTTTGAAAACCAGTATAGGACAAGGATGCCCTCTCTCACCACTCTTATTCACCATAGTATTGGAAGTTCTAGACAGGGCAATCAGGCAAGAGAAAGAAATAAAGGGTATTCAAACAGGAAGAAAGGAAGACAAGTTGTCTGTGTGCAGATGACATGATTTTAGAAAACCCCATCGTCTCAGCCCAAATCTTCTTGAAATGATAGACAACTTCAGCAAAGTCTCAGGATACAAAGTAAATGTGCAAAAATCACAAGCATTCCTACACACCAACAATAGGCAAGCAAAGAGCCAAACCATGAATGAACTCCCATTCACAACTGCTACAAAAAGAATAAAATACCTAGGAGTACAGCTAATAAGGGATGTGAAGGACTTCTTCAAGAAGAATTACAAACCACTGATCAAGGAAATAAGAGAGGACACAAACAAATGGGAAAATATTCCATCCTCATGGATAGAAAGACTCAAGATCATGAAAATGGCCATACTGCCCAAAGTAATTTATAGAATCAATGCTATTCCCATCAAGCTACCACTGACATTCTTCAAAGAATTAGGAAAAACTATTTTAAATTTCATATGGAATCAAATAAAGAGCTCATATAACCAAGATAACCCTAATCAAAAGGAACAATGCTGGAGGCATCATGCTACCTGACTTCAAACTATACTACAAGGCAACAGTAACCAAAACAGCATGCTACTGGTACCAAAACAGACATACAGACCAATGGAGCAGAATAGAAACCCCAGAAATAACATCACACATCTACAACCATCTGATCTTTGACAAACCTGACAAAAACAAGTAATTGGGAAAGTATCTCCTATTCAGTAAATGGTGCTGGGAAAACGAGACATATGCAGAAAACTGAAACTGAACCCCTTCCTTACACTTTACACAAAAATTAACTCTAGATGGATTAAAGACTGAAATGAAAATCCTAAAATATAAAAACCCTAGAAGAAAACCTAGGCAATAGCGTTCAGGACATAGGTATGGGCAAAGACTTCATGACAAAAACAACAAAAGCAATTGCAACACAAGTCAAAATTGACAAATGGGATCTAATTAAACTAAAGAGTTTCTGCACAGCAAAAGAAAC
>NW_022315620.1:0-1807 GCF_002776525.5 Piliocolobus tephrosceles
ACAGGTGGTCAGTGCACAGAGAAGTTCAAGAGAAGACCCTGTGCTGATCGAGGTAAAAGTCAGCCATCTCCAAGGCAAGGAGAGAGGCCCAGAGAAACCACCCCAGGCTGACAGCTTGACATTGGGCTTCCGGTCTCCAGAATTGTGAGGAACCAGATTTCTGTGGTTAAGCCCTTCAGTCAGCGTGGCGTGTTATGGCAGCCCTGGGAAACTGCTCCAGCCTATTAGGACACACATGGGATTATGCTCCCTGTGGAAAGGCTTCCTAGAAAGGGAATTTTATCATGACAGGCTCCACCGGCACTGAGAGGCTGACCCGCTGTGGAACATGGCCTCCCTTAAGGAACATTACAGTGACATGTGTGGGTACAGCTCCTGCCCGGTGGGTCTGCAGGGATGAGTTCTCTGAGATGACACTTTAAATACAGATGCATAGAGCAGCTTCACCTTCTTTTGTTGTATTCACCACCCCCCCCAACTTGTTTGTGTAGAAGTGTTGGATTTTAAGTCTTGGAAGAGGTCGGCAGGGCAGAGGAGCTGCCTGTTGCCGGAGATACACTTAGAGTGTGGAGTTAAAATGATAACAGTATGAGTATGTTGCTACAGTGTTACCATTGTACCCAGTTCTTGTAGCAACATGCTGAGATACTCCTGGCATAGCATCAAGTGAAAACAGAAGGATTTTCTCTGATCTTCCTCTGATAGGTGAAAAGGCCTTTGCCTGTAACCAGGTTGCCTCTGGGGACCAATGGCAGCCAGATTCCTTTGGGAGAGGACAGTGGCTCACTCAAGTGTGAAAGCCCTAGGACAGAGCCTAGGGAGTCCCCATATTTGTGTTTGAGTCCTGGGCCCACCCTGGTTTTCTGGAGTCCCTGTCTGTGGAGACCCTTCTGTGTCCAGTCTCACCCCAGACCAGCACTGGCCGTGGTTGGTAGCAGGGGGCCCCTGCCCTTCTTTGAAGAAGATGGAGAAATGGAATCCATCCAACAGCTCCTGCTTGATCTGCTGTGTGGAGCTCTGCAAAGAGAGTGCCCGAGAGCCGGGCCAAGAGGTGTCAGTGGCCTGTCTGGCTGACCCCATAGTGGGACACCCCCATTAGAACTCCTCCCTGGCGCCCCCTTCCCCAACAGGATTCGGCACATAGGAGCATCTGCATAGACCTCCAGCCAGAGGAGGTTGAGGTCTCCGGCAGATGAAGCTTGAGGTCTTGTGATTCAGATCTGAGCAGACAAACTGTTTCCTCAACACTCACCTTCCCATCCTGAAGGCATGGCCTGGGCTGTGAACCTGACATACTGACCAGGCTCCAAACCCCTGACAACCTACCTGCTCCTGTCCAGGGAGGGCCCCTCTTCTCCTGTTTCCCCCAAACACATGGGGAGGGGCTCAGCACTGCCCTGATGGACACAGCTGAGGCCTGGCCTGGACGGGCCTGCCCTGGGCCCTGTGTTACCTGTGGGTGCCTTCTGGTAAAGGGCCAGAGGCGTCGAGGGTGAGGGTTGAACCAATGTCTATATTCTCGGGAAACAGTCTCATTTTGGCCTCTTCTGCGACGAGGAGGTCGGCAGCAAGTTGGGACACAGCAGGAGAACATGTTGTTCTCTCGAGTGTCGACTCCCAACTGAGCTGGAAATGGGGCTGTGTGTATAATGTGGGTGCCTAGTTACCAGAATTCTAAGTTCTGTTGGGGTCTGTCAGTAAGGAAGTGAGGTCACATCTGGTAGGTTCCATCCTGTAAGCTCCTCCTTTCCATCAGACCCACTCAAAGGCGCCTCTGGGCTTCTGGCCGCTCACCCTCCCCCATCAA
>NW_022315623.1:0-40533 GCF_002776525.5 Piliocolobus tephrosceles
GTGAGTGGCGGATGAGCAGTGGGGAAGCTTCAGGATGGAAAAGAACGGCTCCCAGTGGAGGCTGTTGTTGGGACTGGAGGTGGCTGTGCAGTAGTGGGGTGTGTTATGTGATTGGTTAGGGGTGTATTTGGCTTTCTCTGAATTATCCTAACTGAAAATAGGGGCCAAAATTAGGGTGGCGGTCAGTTTTGAGTCAACTCCTGGCCACGTGGGACAGTTGTGGTTTAGTTTCTGGGTTGTGGAGAGAGAGCAGTCTGGCTTCCTGTTTGATCTACTAGCCTGGCTGGCCTCCTGGCTCTTTACTGTAGATAGGGGTTTGGTTTCCTGGGTGGGCAGTTACAGGATGTGGTCTGAGTTCTGTCTTTATACATATGATCAGGCATGGTCTGTGTGTATATTCAGTCTCTCATTTTTCTTGTCAGTAAAAATATCAAATGACAAATTGGATACATTGGGAACTTTTTAGATGTCTGTGTCCCCTGGAGGAAGTTTTCACGTTCACATTTAATCACAATGAATATAAACAACTGGGCCATTTATCCTGAAGATTTAAAATAGGAAATCTTCAACAATACTACCTCAGCGCCATTGCCTGTCTGTCCATCGTTAGGAAATGTGTTTTTATCCACCGCCAGCTCATTGTCTACCAGTTTGTGGTTGATCCACTTCTCTATACGTCTTGTCTTGTGTGCATCTCATTGTTTGCTAGTGTTAGCTTTCTCCTTCGTCAGTGTAGATTATTTGTGTAGCCTCTGTTGGTAGGAAGTTATTTGTGGAATTTGTGAATGGAAGGGACCTTGGAGGTCTGCCAGGTCAGCCCAGCGACTTTCAAGATTAATGGAAATACAGGGAACAGTTCCAGCATCTTTGGTGGCCAAACCAGGAATAGCAAGCAGTGTTCTTTGTGCCACAATGTCATTGGAAGACAACTCAATGTGGGCCTAAAATGCAGAGTAACTAACTTTCATTTATCTCTGTGTCTAACTCTTGTTATCAGACATTTTAAATTGACTTTAATGTGTTAGCAGAAATATGAAAAGTCCTGACTTGTTTACATAGAAGGTACTTTGTCGCCTACTCATTTGATTGCTTTTTCAACAGGATTGAAGACATTGTTATAAACTGAATGTTTATGTCTCCTCCAGATTGTTGTACTGGAGCCCTAACTGCCAGTGTGATGGTAGTGGGGGATAGGACTTTTGGAGGTGATTAGGGTTAGATGAGGCCATGAGCGTGGGCCCTGTAATATGAGCGACATTCAAAAGGTCCTGGAGAGTGAAAGGCAGTCCTACTCCAGTCACTGCCCTGTGACCACTGCTGCCAGTTTTGTTTGTTTGTTTGTTTTTCTAAGATGGAGTCTTGCTCTGTCACCAGGCAGGTGTGATCTCAACTCACTGCAACCTCCACCTGCTGGGTTCAAGCGATTCTCCTGCCTCAACCTCCTGAGTAGCTGAGACTACAGGCGTGTGCCACCACGCCCAGATAATTTTTGTATTTTTAGTAGAGACAGGGTTTCACCATGTTGGTCAGGATGGTCTGGATATCTTGGCCTCGTGATCTACCTGCCTCAGCCTCTCAAAGTGCTGGGATTACACGTGTGAGCGACTGCGCCCAGCCTATGTATCTTCTTTTTAAAAACACAGATGTTGGCATAAGATAAACACTGTTCTCCACCAGTTCCCCACTGGTAAATGTTTAGGTTGTTCCCAACCGTTTGGATTAATTAATGCTGAGTTGTACGTAATTCTTGTATATTTGCATGAATATGTTCATAGGATGCATTGCTAGAAATGGAATTGTGGGATCCAGTTGTGCACATTTTAAATGTTGATGGGTGTTGCCCGATTCCCTTCCATTAGGGCCATACCGTTATCTCACTGTCAATGTGTAAGGGCGCCTATTTCTATTTCCTTGCCAACAGTTTCTTCTCAGCTGTTTTCTTTGACATCACACCCACACAAATAGCCCTATTGTTCCAAAAACATGGACCTTCTACATTTTTACTTAAAGTGTGCGCACACTGACTGAAGCTCTGTGTTGCAGTGATGTGTGCTGCTAGGATTGTGGCTCTGTTTCGAATTTGATAGCCAGGCTATGGCTTTCCAGTCAGGTAATTTTTGTTTTGTTCATGCTGTTGCTGCCGTTGGCCTGTGTGAATTTCCCTCCACTGCCCAGCCAGATTTCCTTTCCTGTAGACGGGCTTAGTGTCTCATCCGGCAGCCCTGTTTCCTGGTGATCTGGGCTGAGTGCCTCCATGAGAAGTTGCACCCGTCTTCTCCACTAGTGCATCTTTTCACAGCAAGCAAAACATTTTCACCACGTTTCTAGTGGGACAGGCACTAGCTCTTTTCTGGGCATCAGGAGACCTGGCTTTGTTCTGGTTCAAGCAACAGCTGGTGAGTTACCAAAGACAAGTCACCTCTGGCCCCTGGTCCTTTGCTTTATAAGTAGAATCACAGTCCGAGTGGGCATCACTGCCCTGGTCTCTATGCGGTGCTGAGTGTTGTGGGGATGATGGCTAAGTGTCAGGGTGCATTTCCACCACTAGGGGATTACAGGCCAGCCAAAGGCACAGGAGGAAAGCTAACAGCCCCGGGCAGGTCCACAGAACCAGAGGAGTTTGAAAGGGTGGTTCCAAGCTCCTTGGTGTGATTGATGTGAAGACAATAAACATTTTATCTCTAAGTCTTGGGCCATTGGACCAAGAGAAGAGAGAGCTGGTATTGAGTTGTAGTGAGAGGTGTGTGGTTCGTGTGCCTGCTGAGCCTGGCTTGGACTCAATTCCATTGAGTACCATTCCATTTTACCTTCTGTTTCCACCTTTTTCATGCTCCTGCTTGTTTCTCCATTAAAAAAATGCAATAAATTCCTTTCAAAAACTTTACAAAAGCCATAGATGCTTATTGAAAATAGTTCAAATGATATGGAAGACAGAAAGATAGTGTTTCTCTGTTGTGTGTTTGGATGAATGTGTCTTTGGGGTAGTCACTATTAACACTGGGTATATTTCCTTCCAGATCTTTTCCAGTGTACCTACAAATATGTATGTATACATTGTAAAAAAACAAAATAGTACCTGATAAACATTGAGTTCCCCTACTCCCACTGCACAGACTACATGGACATCCTTTCATGGTGATATGATGAGACCTGATTGACTCCTTTTGTTTGCTGGAGGGTTAGGTAATAATAGCTACAGATAACTCACCTTCAGTGGGCATTTACCACGTGACAAGGTCTGTGCTCCAGGCAGGCTACATGAAGTGGGTCTTAAGGCTTTTTACAACAATGCTATGGGTGAACACAGTAATTGTTAACATTTTGCAAATGATAGAATTGCAGTAGAGAGAAGCAAAGCTGCTTGCTGAAACTCATGTCACGATTCCTGAGAGAGAGAGAGAACACTTTTAAACAATTGTTGTTGCCGGGCGCGGTGGCTCAAGCCTGTAATCCCAGCACTTTGGGAGGCCGAGACGGGCAGATCACGAGGTCAGGAGATCGAGACCATCCTGGCTAACACGGTGAAACCCCGTCTCTACTAAAAATACAAAAAACTAGCCGGGCGAGGTGGCGGGCGCCTGTAGTCCCAGCTACTCGGGAGGCTGAGGCAGGAGAATGGCATAAACCCGGGAGGCGGAGCTTGCAGTGAGCTGAGATCCGGCCACAGCACTCCAGCCCGGGCGACAGAGCAAGACTCTGTCTCAAAAAAAAAAAAATTGTTGTTATAGTCAGGTGATTTACGATCATTTGAAGAAATAGTGCATTCAGTGAATACATTTCAGGGTCTAGTACAGTCTGGGAGCTGTTTCTGAAAATGCACTGGGCTAGAGGTAAGGGAGTGGTCCATTGGCCCTGGGCCCCTAGTGCAAGGAGGGAGGTCCCTGGGAGAGGGGGCATGGAGAGGAGGTCTCGGAACAAACCTTGCCACATCCATTTCTGCTGAGTCTGGTCCGAGGTCTGGTTCTTGACATGCACACTTTTCAGAGATACTTGGTTTTGATTTTTATCATGGCTCACCTGAGCAGCCATGGTTTGAAACTGCCTGGAGATGTGGTCTGGCAGGCCAGTGCTATGCCCATCCTTCCCGCTCCTGCAGGAGGGGAGTCAGCCTGGGACTAGAGGGCTTTGCCTGTAATCAGCTATCTCATAATAAGTGGACTTGATGCTGGTTTCGCTAGGTCAGGAAATTTCCCATTTGGAAGGAAAACTGATACTTGTTTTTGGGTTTTGCTGAGGAGCCATAGGGTTTAGAGCAGGGACTGGAAGTTTGTTGAGACACACATGACTGCACTCAAACATCTTCCATGAAATGTGGAAATAAACACAGTGTTCCAGAGAGGTCCCTGGCTTTGGGATATAAATATTTCTGTAACAGAATGGCACTGGATGTCTGCTGTATTTTTTTCTCTGCTATTTTGGCAAGTTTTATTTGGGTGTATGTCTCCTGTACAGAAGTCATGACATCACTTTTTGCCACCAAGTATTTACAGCCGTTGGTGCCTCCTATGTGGGTCACTTTTGTGCCGTGGTTTCTTTGGGGAAATTGTAGGTCTCCTACCCAAAGCACATTGCCCATTTCAAGGTGCTCCTGGTTTCTGAACACCTGTGGCAGTGCCTTCCTTATGGGTGAAGCCAGCCGAGAAAGTACCGCTCCCCAGGAGGTGGGGACTGGTGATTGCCTGAGTGAGGAGGCCGGAGATGAGCCCTGGACTAGAACTTGTGACTGGCTGCTTTTCCTTCCCCTCCTCTCCCTCCTATTTTCCCACCACCCCCCCTTTCTAAAAATTTCTTCTTAAAAATTAAACAATTATTTTGGTTTCCTTTATTCGCTATTCCTTGCTAATCATATGCAGAGAGAGCCTGGGACAGTGGAAAGGAAAGTTGTACTTGGCTTCAGATGATCCTACCAGCCCTGCATTGAGGGGCTTCCGCCAGGTGGCATTGTGAAGTGGTGTTGTAGAGGTTCTCCTTTGAGTCCTCAGCGTTAACCAGCAGAGGCAGATAGTATTTAGTCCTGGCCAATGTTGAGGAAGTTGAGCTCAAAGTAGCTAAGGGAACTTCCCAAAGTCACATAGGAAGTAGCAGAGTAGAACCAAACACAGATTGTCTCTGAATCAGGCAGGTTGTTTGATTCTAAAATGGGCTCTTAATTTTTGGAGGTCAAAAAGATGAACAGACACAGACCTTTCTTTTTTTTTTTTTTTTTTTTTTTTTTTTTAGCTAGGGTTTTGTTATGCTGCCTAGGCTGGTCTAGGCTCAAGCTGTCCTCCTGCCTTAGCGTTCTGAGTGCTGGGCTTACAGGTTTGTGTCACCAAACCCAATAGAACAGACATTTCTTGAAAGAAGACATACAAACGGCCAAAAATATGTGAAAAAAATGCTCATTATCACTTATCATTAGAGAAATGCAAATCAAAACCACAGTGAGGTATCATCTCACCTGTTAGGATGAGTATGATCAAAAAGACAAAAAGTAACAAGTGCTGGCGAGGATATGGAGAACAGGGAGCTGTGACACACTGTGGGGGTGTACACTAGAGCAGCTGGCTGGCCGCGGGCCGCACGCTCACATCCCAGCACTTTGGGAGGCCGAGGCGGGCAGATCACCTGAGGTCAGGAGTTTGAAACCAGCCTGGCCAACATGGTGCAACCCCGTCTCTGCTAAAAACACAAAAATTAGCTGGGAGCGGTGGATCACACCTGTAATCCCAGCACTGTTGGGCGGCTGAGGTGGGCGGGTCACTTGAGGCTAGGAGTTCAAGACCAGCATGGCCAACGTGGTGAAACCCCATCTCTACTAAAAAATACAAAAATGTGCCCGATGCAGAGGCGGGCGCCCGTAATCCCGGCTACTCGGGAGGCCAAGGCATGAGAACCACTGGAACCCGGGAGGTGGATGCTACAGTAAGCAAGCCGAGATTGCACCACTGTACTCCAGCCTGGGCAACAGTGAGACTATGTCTTGAAGAGAAAAAGGAAAAAGAGTAAGAGTAAGCTAGGGCACCCACTATGGCAAACAGTGTGGAGGTTCCTCAGAAAACTGCAAATGAAATTACAGTGTGATCCAGCAGTCCCACTCCAGTGTAGATACCCAAAGAAAAGGAAATCAGTGTCCGAGGGGCATCCGCACCTGTGTGTTTCCTGCAGCACTGTTCACCATAGCCAAGATATGGAACCAGCCTCGGTGTCCAACAGCAGATGATGGATAGAGAAAACGTGGTCTTTATACACAGTGGAGTACTATTCGGCCATAACACAGGATGAAGTCCTGTTATTCTCAGCAACGTGGATGGAACTGGAAGATATTATGAAATAAGCCAGGGACAGAAAGTTACACAGCACATGTACTCTTACGTGGAAGACAAAAAGAGTGGATCTCATGGAAGTTGAAAGTAGACAGAGGCTCCTAGAGGGTGAGAAGGGTGGGGGAAGAGAGAGATAGGGAGAAATTTGTTAAAGGATACCAAATTATAGCTGGATAGGAATAAGTTCTAGTCTTCTATAACATAGGATGACTATAGTTAACAAGAATATATAGTTTCAGGCTGGGCCCGGTGGCTCATGTCTGTAATCTTAGCACTTTGGGAGGCTGAGTTGGGTGGATCACCTGAGGTCAGGAGTTTGAGACCAGCCTAGCCAACGTGGTGAAACCCTGTCTCTACTAAAAATACAAAAATTAGCCAGGCATAGTGGTGGGTGCCTATAACCCCAGCTACCAGGGAGGCCGAGGCAGGAGAATAGCTTGAACCTGGGAAGCAGATGTTGCAGTGAACTGAGATCACACCACTGCACTCCAGCCTGGGCAACAGAGAAAGACTTTGTCTCAAAAAAAAAAAAAAAAGAATATATAGTTCCAGATAATTGGAGGAAGGGTATTGAACATTACCAACGCAAAGAAATGATAAATGTTTGAGATGGTGGATATGCTAATTACGCTGATCATCACATACATTACATGTATTATAACATCACTATGTGTACTCCATACATATGTACAGTACACAATTATGTGTCAATTAAAAAAGAAAAAGCTGAACTTAGATTGGAATGGCTATGAAGTAGCTAACTTTTTCATATTTTTGATAGAGACCCTAGGCATTTATTTTAAGTAAACTACCCTTGGCTTCAGGAAATGTTTAGTATTTGAATTTTAGCCTTGCATTTTATAATACACAGAGGTAAAACTGTAGGCTTGCTTTAGATACAGTCACAGGAGTTTGTCGTGATGACTTTTTTATGTAATAAGGGGGAATATACCTTAATTAATAGGCATACATGCTCATTTTTCTCCCTCGTACACATTTTTAGTTGTTGTCCGGGCATTGTGATACTTATGTAAACAGTATGCGATATCTTAGGTAGGAATCAGAATTTTAAGGTAAGAATACATAGAGTTATATATTTTGCAAACTTTCAAACTGGACATTTTACATGTCCATTATATAACTCTAATTAAATTTTCAAAAAGACAATACCTGTCTTTAATATGGATGATTCTCTAACTTTTTTTTTTTCTTTTTTTTGGAGACAGGGTCTCACTTTCTCCCAGGCTGGAGTGTAGTGGTGCGATCATGGCTCACTGCAGCCTCAGCCTCATAGGCTCGAGAGATCCTCCCACTTCAGCCTCCCAAGTAGCTGGGACCAGCAGTATACAACACCATGCCCAGCTAACGTTTAAATTTTTTTGCAGAGACAGGACCTCCCTCTGTTGCTCAGGCTGGTCTGGAATTCCTGGGTTCAAGTGATTCTCCTGCTTCATCCTCCCAAAGTGCTGTGATTGCAGGCATGTGCCACTGCCTGGCCCCATATAAGTGGGATGATGACTTTAGCCTAAGAGTTCCACACCAGCCTGGGTAACATGGCACAGGACCCTGTCTCTACAAATCTAAAAACATTAACTGGTCATGGTGACACCTGCCTGTGGTCCCAGCTACTCCAGGAGGCTGAGGCAGGAGGATAACTTGAGCCCAGGAGTTGAGGCTGCAGTGAGCTCTGATCAGGCTGCAGTGAGCTCTGATCCATCTATTCACCCGTCTATCCATCCATTCACCTGTCCATCCACCCATCCTTTCATCCGTCCATCATCTGTCTGTTTACCTGTTCATCCATCCATCCATCCATCATCCATCCCTCCGTCCATCCATCCATCTATCATCCATCCATCCTTTTATCATCCATCCATTCACCTGTCCATCCATCCGTTCACCTGTTTGTCCATCCATTCACCAGTTCGTCCATCCATCCATCCTTCCATCTGTCTTTCCATCATCTATCCAACTGTTTATCCTTCTATTCATCCATCATCCATCCATCCTTCATCTGTTCTTCATCCATTCACCTGTTTGTCCATCCATCCATCCTTCCATCCATCCATCCATCTTTCCGTTATCCATCCATTCAGCTGTTCATCCTTCTATCCATCCAACCATCTTCCATCCATCCATGATCCATCCATTCACCTGCCCATCCATCCATCCATTCATTCATCATCCATCCATTCACTCATCCATCCATTCACCTGTTCATCCATCCTTCCATCCATCCTTCCATCCATCCTTCCATCATCCATCCATTCAACTGTTCATTCTTCCATTCATCCATCATCCATCCATCCTTCTATCATCCATCCATTCACCTGTTCATCTTTCCATTCATCCATCCATCATCCATCCATCCATCCACCCATTCGTCCATTCATCATTCATCCATTCTTTTATCATCCATCCATTCAGCCACCATCCATCCACCTGTTCGTCTGTCCATCCATTCGTCCAACCATTCTTCCATCATCTATTCATTCACCTGTTCATCCTTCAATCCATCCATCATTCATCCATTCATCTATTTATCCAGTCATCCATATATCCATCCATCATCCATCCATCCTTCCATCATCCATCCACTCACCTCCTGTTCATCCTTCCATCCATCCTTCATCCATCCCTCCATTTATCCATTCATCCATCCATCCATCCTTCCATCATCCATCCATTCATCAGTTCATCCTTCCATCCATTCATCCATCTATCCATCCATCCACTTATCCGTCCACGCATGATCCATCCATCCATCCATTTATCCATTCATCCATCCGTCCATCACCCATCCATTCACCTGGTCATCCTTCCTTCCTTCCATCCATCATTCATCCTTCCATACATTTATCCATTTATCCATATATCCATCCATCCATCATCCATCCATCCTTCCATCATCCATCATCCATCCACTCACCTCCTGTTCATCCTTCTGTCCATCCATCATTCATCCATCCTTCCATCATCCATCCATTCATCAGTTCATCCATCCATCATTCATACATCCTTTTATCATCCATCCATTCACCTGTTCTTCCATCGATCCATCCATCCTTCCATCATCCATCCATCCTTCCATCATCCATCCATTCACCTGTTCATCCTTCCATCCATCCATTTATTCATTCATCTATCCATCCATCATCCATCCATTCACCTGTTCATCCTTCCATCCATCCATCATACATCCACCCATCTATTCATAATCCATCCAACATCCATCCATCCTTCCATCATCCATCCTTTCACCCATCCATCCACTCACCTATTCGTCCATCCATGCATCATTCATCCATCCACCCACCAATCTATCTATTAATCCATCCCTCCATTCATCTGCATGTCCATTTGTTTATCCATATATTCATCTATCCACCATCTATCCATCCATATGTACATACATCATCTACCCTCCACCCATCCATACATTATCTACTCACCCATACATACATACAGACATACACATATCATTCCAACCATCCACCCATCCGTCCATCCATCCATCCATCCAAGCATTCATCTATCCACACACCCATCCATCCATCCATCCATGTGTCTATACATCTGCTCATCCATTCATCCATCCATCTACTCATTCCTAAGCCACTGCTGAGCACCTGTTGTGTGCCTTTTCCCTCCCTCCAACTGGTTCCCTCACATCCTCCCCCAGTGGCCAGCATCTTCTCCCTGAGGGCAGAAGTGTGGCCCCTCACAGTGCTTAGCACCTGCTGGTATACAGCACATGCTCAAATAATGGCATCACTCAGTTAACACACAGGAGAACTTGCTCCAAGCGACACGTGGCACATCTCCTTACAAAATGAATCTATCATAGCGGCTGTTTTCAGAGGCTTTCCCAAACACAGTGTGATCTGGAACAAATTGTGAAGCCCATGAGCCTGGTGAAGCTTTCATTATTGAGCACCTGCTGTATACCTCCTTGAGCTGAGGAGAAGGATCAAGAGCTCATGGCCAAGAGGGGACCAGGCCCACCCACAAACACTGTTGATGTGTGGCCCTGAGCTGCGGCAGGGATGTGGCAACGCAGAAAGGAACCAGGGGATGGGTTCCCAGCAATCTGGGGGCCACGGAGACTGTTTGAGTGCAGGGGGGGTGGGCTAGAGCTAGCCCTGGTGGTAGGATTCACAGGTGTCGGGCTCCTGGGCTGCAGCTGCTTAGTCACCTCCTGGCACTCGGGTACATCAGTTCATTGACCTCATGCCAGTGGTGGGGCAGCCCTAATGCACAGGTCTGAAAAATGCTCAGGTGTACCTGCAGTGTGGGAGAGGAAGGAGGCTGGCAAAGGTGGGTGTGGCCACCTCGCCAGGTGTGGGTCTTGAGGGAACTTCTGCCTCCTTTCAGATGGCACAGAATGTGGTCCTGTACACAGGCGACTCCAACCTGGGGTGGAGCCGTTTGAGGCAGCTGGAGACATCTTCTTCAATGGGGCCTGGGAGTGGGAGAAATCCGTGTCCTTCTACCAGGTGAGCTG
Source organism: Piliocolobus tephrosceles (assembly GCF_002776525.5). Classification (NCBI taxonomy): domain Eukaryota; kingdom Metazoa; phylum Chordata; class Mammalia; order Primates; family Cercopithecidae; genus Piliocolobus; species Piliocolobus tephrosceles. The sequence continues at coordinate 10,810 of NW_022315623.1, forward strand.
GCCTGTGGGCTGATGTGGGTGGGCCTCGGGGGGGCACCTGGGGGGCTGAGACACAGGTGTGTCAGGGCAGAGGCCTCCCACCTGGAGGCAGGGCCACCCATGCACATGCTTAGTTTCCCAGTGGTCTCACCGGGAATAATATTGACAGTGCCCCTGCCCGGGACAAACGCTCGGGTCTGGACATGACAGTAGCTCTACCCTTTGCACCTGATGATCTCAAGCAACCATGAGCGGGAAGTCCTGTGCCCATCTTCCAGATGAGGACACTGAGGCTCAGAGAGGCACAGGGATATGTCAAAGGACATACAGCATGTCCGTGGGAGGCCCAGGGCCAGGGCTCAGATCTGCATGCACCTGGGCAGGCTGCATGCCCCAGCGCCTTGTGCCCTGGGGCCCAGTACAGAGTAGGTATGCAGCTGTGTGGGATTGCATTGAATGCATTGAAACGGGGACGGCTTCTCCCTTCCTCAGAGCTCACGGTGTGGCTCAGCTCTGGGCACAGATAAATGTGGTGTTTTTAGAGCAGAGAGGAGTGCTGGCTCCCCGCAGTCAGACCCCCGATGCCCCGGTGGGAGAGGCTGGTCTGAGGCTGCCAGGTGTAGCTGGATGGGCCTCAGATGACTCTTCAGCCCCCAACTTGGGTGTCTGAAGCGTGCGTTATCCCATAGCACAGAGCTCTGTGGTGGTGCAGGGGTAACTGGGGCGTGGGAAGCTCCAAGCACATGTTTGAGCTCTGAGGTGGGTGCTGCGGGAAGCCTGACCCCACCTGCCTGTGTGGTAGGACCGGGTCCTACCCCTGGCAGTGACTATGGGCAACCGCAAGGTGTGCCGCAGCTGTTCAACAAGCCAGTGGCACTGCTGGCCATGCTGGAGGAGCCTGAGGAGGGCTTGGAATTTGCCCACATGGCCCTAGCTGTCAGCATCACTCTGGGTAAGTCCCCTGAGCGCCCGTCCTGCCAGAACCCACACTTTGCCAGAGCCGAGCCTCCATGTCTGCAGGGCAGGAGCTGAAACAGCTGCTGGATTTTCCTGGTCTCCTGTCCAGTCAGGCAGATCTGCCCAGCTGGCTTCCCTGTCTGGCGGTGGGGCACAGCCCGAGGTCTCTCACGTAGCGCAGCGCTCCCTGCCTGGCTGAGCTCTGCTTCCTCTGTCTCTTCCCGCTGCTGATCACAAGGGCCACCCAGTGTGCCCTCTGCCTTCCAGACATGCCAGGCATCTCGGTCCCTGTATGTGCCAGGCTGAGTGGCACATTCCCTTTGTCTTGTGCCCTTTCCACCCTCATCAACCACACAACTCTCTGGCTGATGAAATCCCAGTTCCCCTTCCAGCAGCCTGCCCCTTAAGGCCGGGCATCCCCTGGTGCTGTGCCAGGTCATCTGTCCTCCGCCAGAGACAGGAAACCCTGGGCAGGCCGCATGCCCCAGCGCCTTGTGCCCTGGGGCCCAGTACAGAGTAGGTGTGCAGCTGTGTGGGATTGCATTGAATGCAGGCTCCACGACACTCTCCCTTCAAAGGGGAGGACATCAGAGGGGACTGGCCAGAGCTGCCCAGGTGGCCGCAGGTGCCTGGAGGCAAGCCAGGTGCTGCCTGGGCTCTGCATACCTGCTCCTGAGGGGCCTGTGCCTGACTGCCCCAGGGAGCCACGTCCTCACACCTGCCCCTTTGGCCTACACCCCAGGGGACCGGCTGAAAGAGCACGTGGCCTACTACCGGCTGGCCGCCCTGCACCACCGGCTGGGCCATGGCAAGCTGGCGGAGCACTTCTACCTCAAGGCCCTGTAGCTCTGCAACTTGCCGCTGGAGTTCGACGAGGAGACCCTCTACTACGTGAAGGTGTACCTGGTGCTCGGTGACATCATTGTCTACGACCTGAAGGTTGGTGGGGAAGGACAGGGCTGAAGGTGGGTGGGGAGGGGCAGGGCTCTGGGTGTTCCCGGTCCCCTTGGAGTGGGTTCTCCACCCAGACCCCAGGGGTCCGGGTTCCAGCCTTCCTTAGGAATGGCCCAGTGGCTTCCCTGGAGCTCTGCACCCAGCTAGAGGAGCCGGCAAGGTTAGCAGATACAACCCAGCTCCCAAGCTGGCCAGGCCCCACCCTCAAGAACTCAGTCTCAACCAGGGAGGCTGACACATGAGCGGGCAATGGTGGCTTCTGGGTAAAGAAGGGGGATTGTAGTCAGGGGGACCCTCCTGGAGGAGGTGACACCAAACTGAGTCTTGACAGTCAAGTGTCAAGTTACATTTAACAAAGAAAACAGGGTCGGGAGAAGGACATTTTGGAGGACAGCATCATCCTCACATTGAATCCACGATGCAAGATCCAACCCAAATCCCGGTGCCTCCTCTAGGAAGCCTGCCCAGGGTGCCAGCCTGCACTGAGCAACTCCTTCCTGGAGTCCCGAGACACCTGGAATCTTCACATCACCCAGGAAGGGTGGGGTGGGACCGGTGTCTTACCGTCGGGTTCACAGACAAGGGAACCCCAGTTCACGGCAGGTGCAGTGGGGCGGGGCCCCGGCCAGCCAGGCTGACACCTTGCTGGGTCAGGTCTGTCTCGAGAGGAGGTGCTGTGCTCCCTCTGCCCCCATCCCTGCAGGGGTGGAGAGCTGGGACTAGCAGACTCAGACCTGGGGTGTCTCCACCCTCTGCCCAGCAGGCACCAGCACCATGTCAGTGCTCCTTATGGGCTGAGGGGCCAGGGTGCTCCAGTCCAGGGACCGAGATCTTGGGGGCCTTAGAACAGGAGGAGCTGGGGCAGTCCTAAGACCCCACCCCGTATCCCTCACCACAGGCCTGGGGCTGCCCGGGAGGCCCCCGCCCATTGCTGGCGACACCTGGTGGTCAGAAGCTGTCCCTGTGGCCTCCCAAGTCCCAGCCAGACAGGGAGGTGCCAGGTGTCAGGCCCAGAGGGACGCTGCTCACCGCTCAGGGGCTCACCTGGGACCAAGGGACAGGCCCCCCAGAAGTGGCCCTTTATCTCTCTTGGTTAAGCCTGCCACCCACTCTGCCTGCCCAGGAGGAAGGAAACAGCCAAGTAGTACCTGAGAGGCCAAAGTCCATGGTTGGGGTCGAGGGGCAGAGGCCTCCTTCACCTCCTTGTGCACAGCCCTCTGGGCCTCATCGTGATGGTGCTGTCAGCCCAGGCCAGCTTCCCACAGGGAGGTCCCCTCAGAATTCCCCAAGGGCGGCTGTCTTTCTAAGGCCACACCCTCCTCCTTGTATAGGAGGCTCTGGACCTGGGGCCCAGAGGAGTGGGAGAGAAAGCTGGGCTGGATGGGGCCTGGAAGGCTGGCAGAGAGGCAGGGGTAAATGGGCATCCTTGCCGATTGCCTCTAAAATGGGGTCCCCTTTAGTCTACAGGGGAGAGTGAGCCCTGGAATAGGGTGGATTAGGTGTGTCCTGGCTCAGCCTGCCACTCACTAGCTGCTGCACACACTACAGTCACATGAAAATGCACACGCAAATGCACACACAAATACAGGCGCGCACACACAGACACACGCACAGTCAGGCACACAAACACAGGCGCGCGCACACACACAGGCACAGGTACACGCACAGGCACACGCAGAGACATATGCATTGGCTGTCTGCTTCCTGTGTAGTTGGGATGCCCCCACCCCTTCAGGAAGCCCTTGCCTCCCACCCCTGGCTGAGTCACGGGCCTCCTGGGACCCCCACAGGCTCCTGGGCTTCCCTCTGCCACAGCCAGGGCCACGTTTGTGGTCAGTGTTCAGTCCCAGGTCCCTCAGACTGGGAGCAAAGATTTTAGGCTCAGCCATGCACCCAGCAGAGTCCAGTGTTCGGCTGGGCCGGGGGGGGCATTGGCTGAGCAGTTGCAGTGACTCGGGGGCCTTCTCACGCCCCTGCTCCGTGTATGGGGCGGGGCAGTGAGGGAATGGACTGCTGCATCTTGGACTTTGTTCTTGGCCCTGGGAGCCGTCTTCAAGAGGGACAGGCCAGGCCTGGGTCTTAGAGAGGTCCCTTGGGTGTCCCCCACGTGGAGGAGGCGCCCGGGGAGAAGCTGGCGGGAGATGGGAGGGTCAAGGTGGAGGTCTCGGAGGCAGCATTCCAACCCAGGGATGGTGAGTTTGAGCCAAAGATGCATTGAAAATGGAAGTGGATGTCTGGGGAGTCACACTCTGTCAATATTTCAGGGAACATTGCCAGGGAGGACACCTGTGAGATGGTTTTGTACCTGGCCTGGCTCGTGGAGGGCCTGGAAATGGTCAGCATGGACAGGGGCCAGAGGGGAGCCTGGGTCACTCAACGCTGTGCCCCTGCTGTGGCTTGGAGCCACGGGTCCTGCATGGAACTCCCAGAGCAGGCAGGATCTGCCCTGACCTCAGCCCATGGGGGAAAGCAGCCACTGCCTGCAGAGAGGGTGGGACTGGGGCAAGAGGCTTGGGGTAAGTGGAGCCTAGGGATAATCAGGAAGGCTTCCAGAGGTTTCAGGGTTGTCCCCATCTCCTGCAGCTGAGACCACAGCAGTGTCACAGGCTTCAGGGCTCATGGGGTGAGCCAGCATTGGCTGGACATGTGGAATGACCTGGAGATGGGAGCAGCCTCTGGGAAGACAGGCTCTGAGTCCCCCTTTTGCTGAGCATGTCCTGTCCCCTTCAGGAATGGTTTGATGCAGCCGGGTACTATCAGCTGGTACTGGCAGCCGCCGTGGACCTGGGCAACAAGAAGGCACAGCTGAAGACCTACACACGGCCGGCCACCATCTCCCACAACTTCCTCCTGGACTGCGAGAAGTTGCTCTTCTATCAGAAGGCCAGGACATACACCACAGTGCTCAATGTCTGCAGGGTCAACCTGCCTCCTCTGCCACTCTGCGGGTGAGCCCCCTGGTTGGCCCCAGCCACCCTTGCTGAGGACAGCATCCGATAGAGTGGGTTTTGTGCAAGGAGGATGGTCTCCTGCTTCTCCTGGTGTCTCCCGTGGCTCATTTTCTGGGAAATGGAGGCATGAAAGCAGGGTTCAAATAGCAATAATTTTTTTTTTGCAATAACATACTGAATTCTCCAGGGCATCCTTCCCTGTGTGCTTCCTGGACTGTGTCTAGGGGCCAGCTCCTTCCCTGGTGACAGCCCCTCTGTTCTTGGGGATGAGAAGGACCCTGAGTCCAACAGACCTGGGCCAGGTCACCATGAGCCTCGGTTTCCTTGGTGGCCAGAGGGGAGATGGTGGTAGAACTCCCTGGGCAGCTCCCTGCTCTCCTTGCTCAGAGCTTTTGCTGTAGGTCTCGTGCCGCCCTTGCCTTTGTCCTTCAGGCCACTGTACCCGCATGTGGGGGCTGCTAGTGCCCCTGTTCGCCATTGAAGAAACAGAGGCACAGAGAAGTTAGGTGTCTCACCCACCGTCACACAGCAGGTAGGGGCAGAGACACAGAGCCTAGTACACTGACCACCACACCACCCTGCCAGCTTGCTGCCAGGAAGGTGTCCCCCATTAGGACCCAGGGTCAGCTCCTGGACCTCTGTTGTGGTGTCAGGAGAGCCACAGGCCAGTGAGGGTGGCCCCGGGGATCCCTCACTCAGTGTCCTCTGCTCCCAGACTTGGTTGGGCCGAGCCTGGCCAGTCCCACCTCTGTCCACCGGTCAGCCCTGCGGGAAGTGAGATGCAGGGATCTCCGCCTGTGTAGACGCTGCTACCCAGTATTGAAAGCCTTATCTGGGCTGCTCCCTATGCCGTCCCCACAGGCCCCCTCCCCTTCCAGCCCCCGGCCCTCATCAAAGTCCCTGGAATCCCAGGTTTTCCTTCTTGGAATCTCTTGGCCCCAGGGAACACAGCTCCCACGGTCTCTTTGCCAGTTTACGGCAAGGAAACCGAGGTTCGGAGACTGTGGGTGTCCCACGTGATTCTCACATACACTGCACTCTCCCAGGCCCCTTTTTTTTGAGGCGGAGTCTCGCTCTGTCGCCCGGACTGGAGTACAGTGGCCGGATCTCAGCTCACTGCAAGCTCCACCTCCTGGGTTTACGCCATTCTCCTGCCTCAGCCTCCCGAGTAGCTGGGACTACAGGCGCCCGCCACCTCGCCTGGCTAGTTTTTGTATTTTTTTTAGTAGAGACGGGGTTTCACCGTGTTAGCCAGGATGGTCTCGATCTCCTGACCTCGTGATCCGCCCGTCTCGGCCTCCCAAAGTGCTGGGATTACAGGCTTGAGCCACCGCGCCCGGCCCTCAGGCCCCTATTTTAAACACTTTAAATGAGGTGACATTCACATCGCATGCAATTAACTATTTCAACGTGAATAATGTGGCATTTGTGCACTCACAGTCCTGTGCAACTACTCACGCCATGTAGTTTCAAAACGTGTTCATCTCCCCAGAAGAAACCTGCCATCCCCACTAAGGTGTTACCCCTCCTTGGTATCCCCCAAGCCCCTCGTTTAATGGAAGGGGAAACTGAGGCCCAGAGAGAGACTTGCCAGTGGGTGGAGCTCTGATTATAAGGAATCAGGCACCCATCTGCTGCTTCAGTCCTGGGTTGGTTTTCCACTCAGCAGAGGTGACAGAGCCAGGAGGTTCTGGGACCCCATGCTTGCAGCCAGAGCTCTGCCCCAAGCTTTCCCACCAGGGCGCAACAGAGAGCTTTCCAGAACCGGCCACGGGGCTGGCGGGAAGCAGCGGGTCAGAGCTGCTGACAAACCTCACGTGGACCCCAGATCGCTGTCTCTGTGGGTTGGGCTTGGGAATTGGAGAGGAGGCCGCATGATTGGAAACGTGAAGACAGCACGGCCTGGCTGGAGGAGTGGGAAGCGCCGTCACGTTTACTGAGGACACAGATCTCCTGCCCACTGGGACGGGCATGCAGACACTCTTCTCGGGGTGGGGTCCGCAGGTCCGGGTTGCTCTCGGCCCCCGACCTGCCTCAGAGTCCAGGGCCTTTGGAACAGTGCCTCCCCATCTCCACCCACCCTGGCTGGTGCCATGAGAGGACTGGATCCTGGGATCCTGTTCCTCTTGGGCAGCAGAGACTGGGGGACCAGAGGAGATGATGGGTCTTCAAGCCCCACATTCAAACCCCAGTCCACCACTGACAGTCTGGGGGTTCGAGGTGAGGGAGTTGATCTCTCTGAGCCCCAGTTTTATCACCACTAAAATGAGACCGACATACTCGGGCAGAGTGCCAACCCCAGGGCTAACAGAGGCATGTTTCCTACTGACAATACCTCTTACTCCTAGGAACAGCTCCAACCACCACACACTAGCGAACACTCAACCCAGGCCGACTTGTCAGAGGCACGTGAGCCAGAGCGACTCCATCTTGAATGGGGCCTGGTTAAAGGGAGGCTGAGACCTGCTGGGCTGCATTCCCAGGCGGCTAGGCATTCTTAGTCACAGGATGAGATAGGAGGTCGGCACAAGATACAGCTCATACAGACCTTGCTGATAATGCGGGTTGCAGTAAAGTCGGTTAAAGCCCACCAAACCCAAGACGGCCACGAGAGTGACCTCTGATTGTCTTCACGGCTCATTATGTGCTAATTATAATGCATTAGCTGCTACAAGACACTCCCACCAGCGCCACGACAGTTTACAGATACCATGGCAACATCTGGAGGTTCCCTACATGGTCTCAGAAGGGAGGGCAGAAACTTTCAGTTCTGGGAATTGCCCACTCCTTTCCTGGAACACTCATGAATAGTCCAACCCTTGTTTAGCGTATGATCAAGAAATAACCATGAAAATGGGCAACCAGCAGCCTTTGGGGCCACTCTGCCTATGGAGCAGCCATTCTTTTTTTTTTTTTTTTTTGAGATGGAGTCTCGCTCTGTTGGCCGAACTGGAATGCAGTGGTGTGATCTTGGCTCACTACAACCTCTGCCTCCTGGGTTCAAGTGATTCTCCTGCCTCAACCTTCCTAGTAGCTGGGATTACAGGCACCTGCCACCACTCCCAGTTAATTTTTTGTATTTCAGTGAAGACAGGGTTTTGCCATGTTGGACCAGGCTGGTCTCGAACTTCTCACCTCAGGTGATCCACCTGCCTCGGCATCCAAAAGTTATAGGATTACAGGACTGAGCCACTGAGCCCAGCCAGAGTAGCCATTCTTTTATTCCTTTTCTTTCCTAATAAACTCGTTTTCAGTTTATGGACTTGCCCCGAATTCTTTCTTCTGTGAGATCCAAGAAACCTCTCTTGGGGTCTGGATCGGGACCCCTTTCCAGTAACAAACTTGCTTAACCTCTCAGACCCTTCATCTCTTCACCTGTAACCAAAGACAAAGCCTCCCCTGAGGTTCCAAAAGTGAAGAGAGAACGCATGGGAAACGAGGGGCACAGAGTTGGTGTGCAGAACCAATATCACAGACTGGGTGTCAAGCCACCATCATATTGGAAGTAATATCATGCTCTCCCCCACAAGTTATGAGGAATAATATCACAGGGAGGTGTGTACCTTCTCCAGTAGTGGGAGTAGTATCATCATCTCTTCCTTTAGATGACAGCAACAATATTACAGGGTGGGTATACAACCCTTGTGTTTTTGGAAACAATGTCATTCTCTCTTCTTCTAGGTTTTAAGATTCATATCACAGGCGGGGTGTACACCCCTTGTTATATTGGATGGAATCTCATCTTCTTTCAACTTGTATCTTTAGAACAATATCCCATGGGGGCTGTCCATCCCTTCAACATTGGTACTAAGACCATCTTCTCCTTTCCTGGATATAAGAAACAATATCACAGGAGGGGTGTACACTCCTTGCAATATTGGTAGTAATATCATCTCTCTCCTGTGGTCATTAAGGACAAAATCCCAGGGTGGCTGTATTGGGAGTAATATCATCTGTTCACCCCCTGGATAAGAGGAACCATATCACTGAAGAGGTGTCCACCCCATTCGATATTGTCAGCCATGTCATCTTCTTCCTGCCTGGATATTAGGAACGATACCCTGGGGTTGAGGGCGGTGTACACCCACTGCGATCTCGAAAGTAACATCAGCCTCTTTCCCGCTGGATATTAGGAACTATATCACAGGTGTGTGTGCACCTTCTGGGATATTGGGAGTACTATCAGCCTCCACCCTGCTGCATATTAAGAACAATATAAAGGGGGCAGGGTGGTTACAACCCCTGAGATATTGAAGGCAATATTCTTCTCTTTCCCCTGTACATTAGAAACTATATCACAGGGGTCTGTACACCTTCAGCGATATTGGGATTCATGTTATCGTCTCCCCCACTGAATGTCAAAAACAATATCACAGAAGGGTGTACACCCCCTGTGATATGGCCAGTAATATCATCGTCTCTAACTTTGGATACTAGGAACAACATCACAGAGGGTGTGAACACTGCCCTGCAGTATTGGGCATAATGTTATCCTTTCTTCCCCTGGATATTAGGAGCGATATCCCTGGTCGTGGGAAGTGGAGTACATTAAGAACAATATCACTGGGTGGGTGTACATCCCCTGCGATATTGGGTGTAGTATCATCCTCTCTTTTCTAGGATATTAAGAACAGTATCACAGGAGGGGTGTACAGCCACAGTCACTGCGTTATTGGGAGCAATAGCATCTTCTCTTCCTCTCAATATAAGGAACAATATCCCAGTGTGTCTGTACATCCCCCGCGATATTGGGCGTAATATCATCGTCTCCCAACGTGGATATTGGGCATAGAGTCACAGGGGGGTGTACGCCTTCTTCGATATTGGGAGCAATATCATCCTCTCCCCTCAGGATTGTAGGCAAAATATCAAAGGGGTTTTACAACTCGTGCGATATGGGCAGTAATATCATCCTCTCCCCACCTAGATGTTAGGAACTATATCACAGGTGGCTGTACACTTCTTGCGATATTGAGAGTCATATCATCGTCTCCCATCGTGGATATTAAGAACAATATTACAAAGTAGGGGTACACCCCCTACGATATTGAGAGAAATATTATGCTCTCTCCTTCAGGATCTTAGGAACAATATCGCAGGAGGTGTGTACAACCCCTGTGATATTGGGAGTCATATTATCCTCTCCCCCTGAATATAAGAAACAATATCACAGGAGGATGTACACCCCATGATATTGGGAGTCATATCATTCTCTCTCCCTCTGGATATTCAGAACAATATCACAGTGGGTGTGTACACCCCTGCGATATTGCCACTGGTATCATCGCCTCCCTCCCAGGACATAGGGACCAATATCACAAGGAGGTATACACCCCCTGCAATATTGGGAGTAATATCTTCCTCTCCCCCACTGGCTATTAGGAACAATGGCACAGAAGGGGTGTACACCCCCTGCTCTATTGGGGGCGATATCCTCTCCGTTCCTGGACATTAGGAAAAATATCACTAGGGAATGTACACCTCCTGCAATATTGAGACTGATATCATCCTCTCGCCCTCTGGATAGTAGCAATCATATCACAGAGGGGATGTACACCCACTGCGAAATCGGAAGAAATATCATCCGCTCGACCTTTGGATGTTAGGGACAGTATCACGGGGGAGGTCTACATGCCCTGCGACATTGGGAGTCATATCAACCTCTCCCACCCAGGATGTAAGAAACAAGACGACCAAGGGGATGTACACTCACTGCGACAGGTTCAATAATGTTATCCCTCTACCCCCTGGCTATTAGGAATAACATCATAGAGGGGTGTACACTTTCTTCGATGTTGGGAGTAATATCCTCTCCCCGCTGGATATCAGGAACAAATCTATTAATTAATAAATATAATGAAATTAATAATAATCATCGATATTAATAATCACAATAAAGATAGTAAAAATACTGGTTAAAAATGTTAACAAATAGGATTAATAATTAATAGTAAAATCTCTATTAATAATAAATATCAGCAATTAATGTTGCTTAAATCAAAACTAAGAGATGTTGGTAATAAAATAATGATTAATATTAAGAACTGATAATATTGTTAAATGACATTAATATTAATAATTTTAAGCTTGCAAAATCATATATGTAAAATAGTTATCCATAATAATGGTATCCTGTTAATTAATAGTGTCATTGATAATTATTCAAATCGATCATTGATGTTTAATAATTAATCACATTATTACTACTAATATCGCAGGGGGTGTACACCTACCTGTGATGTCATTCCTAATATCCAGTGACGGAGAGCATGATATTAGTTTTAAAATCGTAGTAGGTGTACACTCACACTGTGACACTGACCCTAATATCTAGTGGGATGGAGTATGACATGACTCCCAACATAGCAAATAGTCTATAAACGTCAGTTATATACAGTTGACCGAGGATGCCAATTTCAATTGTGTCCTTACTGATTTTCTGGCTACTGAATTGGTCCATTTCTGATAAAGGGGTGTTAACGTCTCCAACTATACTAGTGGGTTAATTGCTTCTCCTTGAAGTGTATCCGTTTTTGCTTTGGCATTCTGATGCTTTGTTAGCAAAAATACATTTCAGGATTGTTCCATCTTCTTGGAGAATTGACCCCTTTATTATGTAATAATCATCTCTGGTAACTTTCCTTGATGTAAAGCCAACTCTGTCTGAAATTAATGTCACCACTTCCATTTTTCAAAATGAGTGTTGGCCGGGTACGGTGGCTCATGCCTGTAATCCCAGCACTTTAGGAGGCCAAGGCGGGATGATCACCTGAGGTCAGGAGTTCAAGACCGGCCTGGCCAATATGGTGAAATCCCATCTGTACAAGAACAGAGAAAAAAATAAATTACCCGGGCATGACGACAAATGCCTGTAATCCCAGCTACTCGGGAGGCTGAGGGAGAATCACTTGAACCTGGGAAACAGAGGTTGCAGTGAGATGAGATCAGGCCATTGCACACCAAAAAAATTAGTGTTAACATTTATATATATCTTTTTCCATCCCTTTACTGTTGATCTATATGTATGTCTTTATATCAAAAGTGGATATCTTCTAGACAATATATAGTTCGGTGCATTTGGACTGACATTGAAAGTAATGATATACAGTTGAATTAACATCTACCATATTTATTACTATTTTCTATTTGTTGCCCTTGTTCTTTTTGTCTTTCACTTTTTTTTCCTTGTGGTCTTAATTGAGCATTTTCTATGATTTATTTTCTTTCCTTTCTTAGCATATCAGTTACTCCTTTTTTTTTTTTTTTTTAAGTGGCTGCCTTGGAATTTGCAATGTAAATTTACAAGTAACCCAAGTCCACTTTCAAACGACACTACACTGGTTTCTTGATAATGCAAGCACACTATAATAACAAAATAATCCTAATTCCTAATTGCTCCCTCCCATTCTTTGGGTATCACTGCTCTCATTCATTTCACTTATATTTAAGTGTGTGTATATGACATATACATAAGCATATAATACAGTATATTTACTGTCTCTATTACGAATGAACTATTATGTTAGATCTATTAAGAAAAATGAAAGATTTTCTTCTACCTTCACTATTTCTTCTTTAATGTTTTTCGTTTATTCTATTTATTTTTTTAAACAGACAAGGTCTTTCTCTGTTGCCCAGGCTGGAGTGGAGTAGCATCATTATAGCTCACCGCAGCCTTGAACGGGATCCTGGGCTCAAGAAGTGACCCGTCTCAGCCTCTCAAAGTAGCTGGCACTATAGGTGTCGGCCACCACGTTTGGCTTCTTTTTAATAAGACAGTCTCACTACATTGCCCAGGCTGGTCTCAACTAAGCAGCTTCCAGCTGTTTTCCAATCTTTGCCTCCCAGAGTGTTAGGATGACAGGTGTGAGCCCTGTAAACAGACTGTGCTCTTCCTTTCTTTGTGCACAGCTGAGTTACTGACCTCTACTATTTTCTCTAAAGAACTTTGAACATTTTTTGCAAGGCCGGTCTACCGGCAACAAATTTTGCAATTTTTGTCAGAGAAGGTCTTTACTTTTTCTTCACTTTTGAAAGATAATTTCACAGAGTATAGACTTCTAGGTTAATAGAATTTTTTTCCTCTCAATAGTTCAAATACTTCACTTCTTGCTTTCATGGTTTTTGAGGGGAAGATGAATATAATTCTTATCTTTGATCCTCCATAGGGAAGGAGATTACTCTGGTTTCTTTGGTTTTTAATCTTTGAGTCACCATAGTTTGAATATTTTATGCCCAAGTAGAGTTTATTTTTGTTTTGTTTTGTCATCGTCGTTTTTACATTTATCCTTCTTGGTGTTTTTTGAGCTTCCTGGATCTATGGTTTGGTGTCTGGCTTTAATCTGAGGAAATTCAGCTATTACTGTTACAAATATTTCTTCTGTTCCTCTTTCTTCTCCCTTGCATTACCATTATGCATATTTTATGCCTCTGTGGACATCCCATAGTGCTTGGATACTCTGTTCTTTTTTGCTTTTCAGTTCTCGAGGTTGGAGTTGGGTATTTCCCTTTCCCCCAGGTCGGAAGGCTCTGATAAAATCCCACCAGGTTAGTCTCTAGTTAACTAGCTTCTCTGGAAGGTAGACCTAGTGAAGAGTGCACCTCCATATTGAAAAATGATTCCTATTCTCTTTCCCCTGTAGTAAATATGAGGGGATTTTTCTCTGATGTTTACTTCGAGAACCTGGTTGAGCTTCTGATGATACAACTCACAAAAGCATGAGACCCATATGCACAGGCCTCCTGGAGGTTTCAACTCTCAGACGTGGCCACACCTCACTGCAGCAATTTGTCAATTCCAGTTCAGGTATTCCAATCCCAGCCTGGGTTCCTTGGAGCATTGTCCTCCAGTTTACAGTGATTCTCCGCTTTACCTGTCCAATCTGGGGACAGTGGTTTGCCTGTGACCTCACGTCTCTTGCAGGTTTAAGAAGAACTGCTGATTTTTCAGTTTGCTCAGCTTTTTACCTGTGAGGAGGGAGTGACAATTCTCAAGATTATCATGTATGGAACCTGAAATTCCCCAACTCCATCATAGTAAAAAGTGTCTTCCCTTCCTCTGGCTCAAGAATTAAAATATTTTCGTTCTTTGACACATTGTAATTTGATTCCCTAAATATTTATAATTGTAGATTTAAAAACTCGGTCTTCTGCTGTATCAGACATCTAGACGGGCATTTTCCAACAGAATTATGAGAGTCCTCTTATAGAACTTGAAACCTTCCTTGTAGCCTCATATAAATATATAAACAGGTACAATTCATTTTACCACTATATTTTTAACTCAAAATGCTCATACTATACTTTCAATAAGAAATACAAATAGGCAGGGTGAGGTGGCTCACATCTGCAATCCCAGCACTTTGGGAGGCTGAGGCGGGTGGATCACAAGATCAGGAGATCGAGACCATCCTGGCTAACACGGTGAAACCCCGTCTCTCCTAAAAATACAAAAAATTAGCCAGGCGTGGCAGCGGGCAGCTACTTGGGAGGCTGAGGCAGGAGAATGGCATGAACCCGGGAGGCAGAGATTGCAGTGAGCCCAGATCGCGCCACTGCACTCTAGCCTGGGCAACACAGCAAGGCTCTGTCTCAAAAAATAAATAAATAAATAAATACAAATACAGTATTTTATATTTTTCGTATTAACTGGCATGTCTTTCACGTAGCAAATCCAGTTCAGACCGGGCGCAATTCATGTGCTCAGCCACCGCATGTGGTGAGTGACAGAGACCATCCTGCATGTGTGTGCACTTTTTACTGCCTTTTTCTTGACCACAGATTCTACCTGTTTCTCTGTGTATGCAGTGATTATTTGCTGAGTGTTACACATTGTAGGTAACATGTTGAGCACACTCAGGATCCCTAACCTTCCTCTGAAGCTTTCCAGCTCTTGTTTTAGCAGATAGCACAGGCACTGCTGGGTCATCATGACATGGGCAGGCTTGGATTGATTCGCTGCTGGTGTGGATCTGTGGAGAGCTCCCATCCTGCACCCATCCGATCTCCCCCTCCTGGACGTGGTAGGATGGCCATGCTCCGCCCACACCTGAGCTCTCTCTGATCTCCCCCTCCTGGACGTGGTAGGGTGATATGCTCTGCCCACACCTGAGCTCTCTCCAGTCTCCGCCTCCTGGACGTGGTAGGGTGGCCATGCTCAGCTCACACCTGAGCTCTCTCCGAGCTCCGCCTTCTGGACTCCGTAGAGTGGCCATGCTCCACCCACACCTGCGCTCTCTCCAAGCTCCGCCTTCTGGACGTGGTAGGATGGCCATGCTCCGCCCACACCTGAGCTCTCGGTGCCACGATCTGCAGGTGTACTCCACAGGACAAGTGTACTGTGGGTGAGTCTCATTCATTCTCCTGGCCTTGCCCTCAGTTCTGATTGGCACAGCTGTGGTCACAGACTAAAAACAGCCACCTCATTCGTTCTGTGCAGCTTTACAGTTGTTTATGGCAGATGTGTGATTTGGGTCCCTGTTCCCTCATCATGGCTAGAACAAGTTTTGGCAAATTATTCTCATATCTTTACATTTGAAAACTAAAGGAAAGTTTCACCCATACAATATTAGTGTTGCCACAATCCTAATGAGTGTTTCTCTAGAAACTATGATCCAGGTCAGCAGCCAGTCATTTCATAGAAGGTAAACTTCAAGAACATTCTCTGAAGGGCAGTGAAACTGAGTAAGATCTAACCACTGTTACCAGCAACCAAGAAAAATAGGTAAGAAAATGCAACTAAGATTTGTATCAAGTAACTACGGTAATAAACATGCAAACTATCGCTAAGCACAAAATAGGCTGGCAGTAAAAACATAAACATAAAAAATATTTATGATATTGACATTTTTGATTTTACAAAACTGCCCCATGTGATATCAAGAGGACTCCTGATGAAAACTTACAAAGGATGCTTTATGGTTTATATAAAAATGTTAGTCAAATAAATCCAAATATTTCACAAAAATAACATTTCAAATAATATTCTTTTATATTTTGCAGACAATGAAGTTATTCATCATGCATGACCCAGTAACATTTCTCAGCAGTTGGATTCAATATGAGAAATAAGCAAATAATCGCACTGCTTCTTCCATTTCAAAGTCATGTCTCTTATAAAAAGTGGTCAAGAAAAATGCCTGTTGCCTTACATACTGGTTAGTGCCAAAAATTTGGTTTAAAATGTTTCAAGTGGGTTATCCTTTTACGTCCATGTTGTTAGTTTCACAAAGAACACATACAAATGCAATTTTTTTACCGTAAGTTTTTGCAAATTATAATCATAAACTAAAGAAATAGGATTAAGCATATTATTTTTTTGAGATAGGGTCTAGTTCTGTTGCCCAGGCTGGAGTGCAGTGGCACGATCATGGCTCACTGCAGCCTCAACCTCCCCCAGCCCAGGTGATTCTCCCACCCCAGCCTCCCGAGCAGCTGGGACCACAGGCACACACCACCATGCCCGGTTGATTTCTGTATTTTTTGTAGGGATGGGCTTTGGAATGTTGCCCAGGCTAGTCTCAAATGCTGGGACTCAAGCAATCTGCCTGCCTTGGCTTCCAAAGTGCGGAGGTTACAGGCATGAGCCACCACGCCTGGCCTAATCATTTTTAAAGAGTCTCTATGTGTTATTGTTATTTTTTTCCTAATTGAGATGGGGGTCTTGCTCTGTTGTCCCGGCTGGAGTGCAGTGGTGCCATCTCAGCTGACAGCAACCTCTGCCTCCCGGGCTCAAGTGATTCTCCCACCTCAGCCTCCCAAGTAGCTGGGACTACAGGTGTACACCACCAGGCTCAGCTAATTTTTTGTACTTTTGGTGGAGACAAGATGTACAAAAGACATTTCTGTACATTTTGCCATGTTGTCCAGGCTGGCCTTGAACCCTTGGGCTCAAGCCATACACCTGCCCTGGACTCCCAAAGTGCTGGAGTTATAGGCATGAGCTACCATGCCCAGCCCTTAATTATGTGCTGAGACTTAATATTAAAATAAAGAAAGGGAGGAGCCCAAGGGAGTACATTGGCAGAAAGGGCTCCCTTGCCAACAACCTTGCTAGCACAGTCTTCACTCCCTTGCCTGCTGGCACTGCGTTCTTAAGAACATGTTATGTGTCAATGAAAAACAAGAACAACATAGGAACACCCTGTCTCTACAAAAACTTAAAACTTACCTGGGAGTGGTGGTGAGCACCTGTGGTCCCAGCTGCTTGAGGCTGAAGTGGGAGGACCGCTTGAGCCCAGGTGGTCACAACTGCAGTGAGCCAAGAGCTGCCATCATGATGCTGAATTCCAACCTTGGTGACAGAACAAGACCTTGTCTCAAAACAAAAAGCAACGAAAACCCAAAATGATGCACTCTAAGTTCTGTCCTATAAATGCCACTACCTTCATTTGTAAAGGTACGTAAAGGTGGAACTCAGGAGCTGCTTGCAGTAATGTGGACATACGCTTGACCTCAGCTCTGATCTGAAGCACGTCCTTCTGTCTCACTGCTTGCCAAGACTAAGTTAAACTTCAGAAGTAAAAATACTCCCCAAAATGTTGTACATTTTCAACTATTCACATTGTACATTAAGTTTCTCTTGTATTGGGGGAAAAACGAGGTGTCATTTAAAGTGATATGTATCTTCAATGTGGGATGTAAGGTGATTCAGGTCCTTCGAGAAGACAAGCTTGCAAAAATGACATGAATAATGTTGGAATCAAAATCACAGAACCTAAACACCAAATAGCGTAGGTTCATTCCTTGTCTCTAACAAGTATCTGGATAACTAAACTTTCTGCTTTACTTAGGTGTGAAGATCATGAAATGTAGTTTATAATTATTTGGGCAGAGAAAATAGAGAATTGGGGTAGTTATGTAAAATTCAACATTAAAGAAAAGCAGTATTATATAGCAGAAATATAAATTGGCTATTACCTTCAGTAATTTAGATCAGGAGTTGGCAGGTCTGTGCACCAAATCTGGTCCGTTGTTCTTGTAAATAAAGTTTTCTGGGTACACAGCCATATGCACTTGCTATCACCCATGGCTGAGGACAGAGTTGAGTGGTTGTGAGAGACCTTATGGCCTGCAGGAACTAAAATACTAGCTGGCACCTTGCACGCAAAGTTTATGACCTGATTCGGGTAACTGCCTAAACTGTCCAATTCGCTTGTTCTAAAACAATCCAACAATATAACACACTTGTCTGAAGATTTGAGAACACGCATGCACCAGCCTAATCAGAAGAAAAGTCCAATTCCACCCAGAGGGTTACAAACTCTTCCCTTTTCCCTATAAAGAATTAAATGAATAAAACTGTGTGAGATTTTACTGGTATGTATCATATGTATGAGTCTTGATGAAAAGTTAAAAATGTGTATTTATACGGATACATAATGTTACTTTTCCTTCCACGTTTAACTCAAACACTGTTTTTGGACTTCTAGTTCACAAAATCTGCATTTCTGCACCATGATTTTGAAGGCAAAATCCCAACTGCTGGGCTAGTGGTCAATTCTGAGGCGCCCAACATGTTCTGGAGGCAGTGTCAGGGAGCGTGTGCCTTACCTGGAGGGGTGTAGGTGTCCATGGAGGTCTGCACGTCCAGGGACCTGCGTTTGGAAGGCATAGGCACCGGCCATCTTATGCTCTTTGGGTTTGGCCAGAGCCACCTGGACAGCTTCCGTGTGGATGTCTGAAACAGAGAGCTCAGTCACTCAGGGCTCAGCTGAGGTCCCAGAAGCCAAGCTGCACCCCCCTCTCTGTCCCCGCAACACGGTTCATCTACCTTCTGATACTCACCAACAGATGAGTGGGTGAGAAAAGAAAATCAGTGTTTACAATTCCAGTGAAGACATTAAAATTTATTCACAGACTTTTAATTGTTCATTTTGTTACCGCAGAATCCATATCCACAAGAAAACACTGGCTGTAAACTGCACTGAGATTTTTCTTTTTAGGGTGAATGGACCTTGATCTTTGGAGATTCTTTGTAGGTCACACGTTTGAGCCTCCAAATCCTTTCACTGTACCGCTGAGAGGCGTGTGCACGCCTCGCACCCCAACTCACACAGCCATGGTCGCAGCTCAGCTCAACACCAGCCATGGGCCAGGACTGTGTTGGCTATGGATATGGTTTGGCTGGGTCCTCACCGAAATCTCAACTTGAATTGTACGCCCGGAATTCCCATGTGTTGTGGGAGGGACCTAGGAAGATGTCATTGAATCACTGGGGCCCATCTTTCCTGTGCTATTCTTGTGATAGTGAATAAGTCTCATGAGATCTGATGGTTTATCAGGGGTTTCCGCTTTTGCTTCTACCTCATTTTCTCTTGCTGCTGACATGTAAGAAGTGCCTTTCGCTTCCCACCATGATTCTGAGGCCTCCCCAGCCATGTGGAACTGCAACGCCAACTAAATCTTTTTCTTCCCGGTTTCGGGTACGTCTTTATCAGCAGCATGGAAATGGACTAAAACAACCATTAACACATTTTGTGGCCATTAACCCATTACATTAATTCCACACATTCACTGAATGCCTCCTCTGTAAGTCCCTATGGGCTGGAGATGCAGTGGTGATAAGGCAGACAGTCTCATGGCATCTCACGCAGGCCACTTCTTAAGGGATGAGACAGGTGATAGATGGGGTAGGGAATTAAAGCAGAGACAGATGCAGCGGGAACTTCAAACTGTGAAGCCAGGGAAGAACCCTCTTAACACAAAATCAGAACAACAGGAATGAACCATACTGGCTGTCAAGATGAGAATCTTCGAGACACAGGCAAAAACCCGCTCAAAGGCCCTAAACTGTCAGTGAGAACTGTGTTAGCAGAATAAAACCACCACCACCACCACCACCACCACCACCACCACCACCAAAAATGGCCAGGGTAAGTGAAGACGGGTTGGAGCAGTTTTCTCTGAAGCTGCGAGAATGATCCCACTGAAAGGGAATCGGACATGACTTTCCGGCTTAAACCCCCCATGCTGCCACCTGAGGCAGGACCCAGACCTGCAGCATCATGCCCACAAGCAGCTCATCGCACTGCTTGGTCTTGGTCAGCCTTTGTGCATACTTCTCTCCCTACCTAGATAAAGAACCTGGTCATCTGGCCACTATTTCTAATTCCCAGGTCAAAAACCACAATGTGACTGACTTGGCTCATGGCCGAAAACTGAAGGGATCAATGAGGTGACAGTCCACTCACTTCCACAAATCGCTTTTTGTTTTGCATATTCTCCGTTTTCAACTTTTTGGATGTAATTTCAAATACACAGAAAATCTGCAAGATCAGCGTAGTGAATTCCCACATAACTTACTAGGCTCAACTTAGGCCCAACTGCTCCTATCTTACATCACTGCTTTCCCCCCTTCCCCATGAATTTTCTAAGTCAAATGAAAATAAATTTCAGATACTATGTCCTTCCATACCTAAATGTTTCAATGTATTTCCTAAACACAAGGATATGCTCTTACATTCATTTTCCTCAAGATCAGGAAATTAAACTGTCATATACAAAATTCACTTTTAAATGGTGTCAGCTGCCTCCATTTTCTTACGTTGTCTTCCTATTTGAAGATCCAATCAAATCATGAATTGATTTGTCATATGATTTTTACCCGTCCAGAATCCAAGTTTCTCAGCTTTTGTGTTTCTTGAAATTGGAAATGTGAAAGAATACAGGTCAGTTATTTTACAGCTTGTCCTTTATTTTGGTATCTTCCAGACTAGACTCAAGAGTATGCATTTTAGCAGGGACACCGCAGAAGTCTGTCCTGTGTGACAATGTTAATATCGGCAGCACAGTGAAGGTGGTGCTTAAGTTCCTCCAAAGCAAAGATGCTACTTCTCGCGTTGAAATTAAGATTTGGGAGGAGACACCATGACACTATGTGCATATTCTGTTTTTCATGAATTCTTCACTACTAGTTTTAGCATCCACTGATTTCCTGTCATTCCTTCTACATCATTAGATCTTCCATATTCACTGAAAAATAATTATTTCATCTTTCAGCATTCATTTACATATGTTGACATGTACTCATGGAGTCTGGCTTGGTGGGTTATGATTCACAGTTACAATGGTTTGTTGTGTTGCTCAACTGGTTCCAGATCTGATACCTGATTCCCCAGCCCTTGGACCAAGGCTCCTTCTAGTGAAGAACGGTGTTTGGAAGCTAAGACTGGGCACCGGGTGCTGCTGGGCATTGCTGGCAAGCAGAACACACAACACGCCTGTACACACATGTACACTCACACCCATGCACAGGCACTTGTGTCCCTGTCTACATCTGTCAGGAGCCACCAGCTTATACTGGTACCTCCTGCTGCAACCAAATCTCACACGATCCATTCCAGGCTTTGGCCTTTTCTTATTTCTACCTCTCTTGCCAAGAAAGAAACCTGGCTCCTGTCACACTCAATATATTCACTAATTTATTAAGCTTATTTGCTTAAGCCTGGAGATACAGCAATGCTTTCAGAATTGCTATCGAATACCACTGTGAAAAACCTATTGAGTTCAGTGTTCACTTGTAATTATTTTTTCATTGTTTTTTTGGAAGGGAGGGAGCACAAAGTATACACAGTGAAATGTTCAGATCTTAAGTACACTTGGCGCATTTTGATAAATGGAAATCTATTACCCTAATCAAATCTTTTGCCTCAAAGTTCCCACAAGTCCCCTCCCAGTCTACACAGGCACCACGCGGCTCTGGTACCCGTGCAGCCGGGGCCTGGGGGCGGATCCGCGGGCTCAGAGTGCCCAGTCCCTCAGGCCCTCTGTGTGTCCCCTTACTCCCTGCTCCCTGGCGTTAATGCCCTCCATCCTCGATTTCCTGTTAGGCAAAAGGGGGTTAATTCTAAGAGTGCTAACCGAACTGGATCACTTAACACAGCGTCCGGCCCAGAATACCCCTTGATCAATGACAGGTATTGCTGCGCTGTTACCATTGCGCTGGGTCCAGGTTTCCTGTGAGCCCTTTAGGCTCTTTGCCGTAAAGACCACTCAATGGTCCGGTCCAGGCCTGTCTGTGGCAGACGGACAGGTGAGTGGCCAATGCACACATGTGATGCTGAATGGGATCGTGCAAAGCTGGCCCTGCGTATTTTGGTCAACGTAAGGAAAAAGCCGCCCATGCTTGCTTGCTGCCGCCCTGCGGTGTCCAGAAGGAGCCGCTTAAAGGCAAGTGCGCCACACCTACCTTCTTGGAAGGAGACGACAAGACCAGATTGGCTGGAGCTGGGAAGTTGTGCGCTACAGATCAGGGCTGCCTAACCCAGGAAAGGCATCACTCGAAACACGTGCTGGAGGGCAGCCAATCCGAGCCGACCGTCCACCTCCAGGGTCAGCCACGGGGCTCCTCTTGATGTGTCATCCTGATCACCCCTCACAGAATAAATGAGCCTTTGACTTCAACCTGTCCTAGGTACAACACTGACTCCCACCTCCCACGTCCTGAACCAGCCTGTTCCGGGGATTGCTGTGGAGGTAGAAGAGCAGGCCCAAGACATCTAGTGGCATTTCCTGGCAAGGACACTCACCATGCTTGACCATAAAACTAGGGGTCAATTGGTTTTTCGGAGGGACTGTAATTTACTTGTGGCACGCATGGATACTGATTGACCCAGTGAGGGGCACGGAGGAGGCTGAAGGAAAACCCATGGTGACTGCGCCAGGCATTCCCGCACACACCGACATCTTCAGACTCGGGCGGCGTCCTAGTCTTACAACCAAACGGAAGCCCAGAGAAGCTAGGGAGCTTGTCCAAGACCAGCAACAAGTATGTGGGCAGCTGGCATTCAACTAAGTCCTTCCCTGGATCCATCCGCGCTTCTCCCCGCCCCCACTCCCACCAGCCCGCCATGGCCCCCAATAGACACAGCAGGTCTGAACATCTGGCACCCCAAAAGCAGAGTAGGGAGCAGAGCCGGCTTCCCCAGTGGAACTCACATGCAGCCCACTCCCCTTCTTGCCGAAAGCCTTGGGACTCTGTGCGGTAAGGTCTGCAGATGTGGCCTCACTCTGCGCCAGGAGATCCGGGTGGCAGGCAGCGTTTTGGAGAGTGCTCCTCCAGACAGGAGAGAGGCATCTGACAGGACTCGCCGGCTGATCCATGAGACACAGGACACCTGAGAGAAGGGCCGAGAAATCCCACAAAGTCGCTCCTAGCCTGGAGAGGACAGGGCCATGGCGGGCTCCTCCCAGCCCACGCTTCCAACCGGTCTCGCTGCAGCCTGTGGTGCTCGTCAGGCGCGAGGAAGTTTCCCAGGGCAGGAGCTCTCCTTGCACAGCAAAAGCGGCACAGGCGATGCAGCAGGGCGTACTTCAACCCAGGGCTCAGGAACCACGGGGTGCAGCGCGGCCTGCAGCAAACCAGACACATCAGAAGCCAAGCTCCCACCTTTTACCTTCAGTGACATTAAACGGAGGGAGTTATTTGTAGCAAGGGTCCTCCTGGGGGACCCGTACAGCACGCATGACCACCGACACTGACCACGAGTCCTTCCTAGGTCCTGGGGGCTACCCCACTTCACACGCATGGTTCCATGCACAAATCTATGCGGGGCAGTTGTTAGCCCCAGCTTAGAGATGAGGAAAACGCTGCTGGAAAAGCTAAGTGAGAAAATCAGACTTCAGCACACCTGCCGTCTCCCAGACCCCTACTATTCTATGTGCTAGGGTCTCAAGGGTTGGGTGTGTGGCATTTTAAGTGACTAATCATAGGCGGTTTTCTTCTCTCCTACACTTGTTTAGCCTGAAACGTGCACGTACATGCTCTGCTGTAGGTGCACTGCCATATGTGGACCAGCAACGCTCTTTCCTGCCTCGGGTTCTCCTCTGCCTTCCAAAAAGCTCTCGCCTGCTTTACAGCCATGCCAGGTAGGCCTGGTCAGCCGGACAGTCAAATTCCTACAGTGTCAGAGCTAAGTGCTGGCTGAGACTTTAACAGCGAAGACGGCGGAGTAATGGGGATAAACTGAACAAAACTGTATTGTAACACAGATGAAAGTCTAGAAGCAAAAGCAGCTGACACCCCTAAGAGAGCAGGCGATTGCCTCTCACTATGATGTTAATAGCAGCCTGCTGTTTCCAGTGCCTCCGTGTGCCAGGGTTTCCAGTCAGCGTTTGTGTTTATCTGCTCCTGGGCTACCTGATCAAAGCTCTGCAGAGATCAGGGATATCTAAATTGAACCAGTATCTGCAGGCTGGCTGCTCAGAGGCCGCGGTGTGGAATGGCCACAACATTGCTTAGTCATACGGGGCACAAGCACGTCACTTGTCACTCCTTTCTATTTCATCAAACCTTCTTTTCTCCTGTATATTGACCATAGCAAAGTCTTTAGCCTTTGAGATGCATTTGAAACATCAACTTGCTTTGTTCAAGAGGTTTAAGACACACTTGCGTCTTTCTTGCCATGCTCAACACACTGGTGTTTCTGGAACAAAAGCCTTGACCTGCCCCAGTGAACATTCACACTGAGCATACTGTCGTGAGGCTGCTTGGCCAGCCAGCAGGGGGCAGGAGAGAGCCGCAGGGGCCTCCTGGGGTCCCTGCAAACCCGCCTCACTCCCTCAATCAAGGGCGGTGCCTCCTGCCAATCCAGCGGCTTCCTCCAAGGGTAAGAGGCCTCTTCAGCTGTCACCGCACTGATTTCAGGCGGCTCAGCCAATGGGGCAACAGATTCAACAGAGTCCCATGTTGTTAAACGAAAACTTCTGTTACCAGGTAACCTTAAGGTCAGATTCAACGTAAAATAACCAACAACATTGTTTCCAAACCAACATGCTACTAGTGCCTTATCCTTCAATGCTGCTTAAACACGGAAAACTATGAGGAAAAAAGAGCATGGCACTTACTTCTTAAAAAATAACCCCTCTTCCAGGTTCATTTTACCCGTATCATAAAGACTTAGAACTGTAGATTCCCTACAGGAACGTGGAATGGGGGTGGATACCCACGCTGACCCAGCCTCCCCCCAGGTCAGTCACCCCCCCACCACGGGGTTTACACCTCTCCAAGCCCTGTCACCTCATTAAGGAAAGGTGGTGTCTCTGAACTCTCTTCGCAGGAAGCACCCAAACGGGAGCTAGAGACACAGACACACCCACAACTGCTTTGAAATCCTGAATATATTTAAGGATTTCATTATTAGTTTTTTAAAACGGTAAGAACAAAGTGAGCCTGGTTTTAACCTCTCTGCTGCAATAACACCGTGTACATCTGTCTTTTACTGTTTGTTCCTTCCCCAGCAGCTGCTGCCTGGCTGGCCGACTGCAGAAGAAGAGACTCTGGTACTCCCGGGAGGCCCTCGGTAAAAGCGTGAACACCACGATCACGTCTCAGGACGCGGCATATGTTAGGGTCTCCCACAGACCGCCATTCCCAATGCCTAGAAGGCACTGAACGGGCCTCATGCTCTTTGTAAATGTCAACCTTCCTAAGCTATGTTGTGTTGACATTTTTTAACTGCAGTCCACACATACTTCTTTGTTTGTGTCTTGCTTTTATCCTAGACAAATATTTTTCTGGAAAATTAAGCTTGCAAGGTTGAAGGGTTTTCTGAAAGTCGACTCCTAATCCTGGAAGGAAAAAAAATGGGCCAGATGTGGTGCTCATGCCTGTAATCCCAGCAGTTTGGGAGGTTGAGGCCAGCAGATTGCTTGAGCCCAGGAGCTTGAGACCAGCCTGGAAAACATGGCAAGACCCTGTCTCTACTAAAAATACCAAAAAAAAAAAAAAAAAAAAGAAGAAGAAGAAGAAAAGATGCACTTGGTGACATGTGTCTAGTCCCAGCTACTCAGGAAGCTGAGGTGGGAGGATCACCTGAGCCCAGGAGGTGAAGGCTGCAGTCAGCCAAGATTTGCATCACTGCACTGAAGCTTGGGCGACAGAGGGAAACACCATCTCAAAAAAACAAAAAGTAAAAACAACTGTATAAATAATCATAGAAGGGAGCTGGCCGGGCGCGGTGGCTCACACCTGTAATCCCAGCACTTTGAGAGGTCAGGGTGGGCAGATCACCTGACGTCAGGAGCTTGAGGCCAGCCTGGCCAATATGGCAAAACCTCATGTCTAATAAAAATACAAAAATTAGTGGGGCATGGTGGTGGGTGCTTGTAATCCCAGCTACTGGGGAGGCTGAGGCAGGAGAATCACTTCAACCCGGGAGGCGGAAGTTGCAGTGGGCTGAGATTGCACCAGTGCACTCCAGCCTGGGCAACAAAAGCAAGAGTCCACTTCAAAAATAAAAATACGCTGGGTGCGGTGGCTCAAGCCTGTAGTCCCAGCACTTTGGGAGGCCGAGAAGGGCGGATCACTAGGTCAGGAGATAGAGACCATCCTGGCTAACACGGTGAAACCCCGTCTCTACCAAAAAATACAAAAAACTAGCTGGGCGATGTGGCGGGAGCCTCTAGTCCCAGCTACCGGTAGGTTGAGGCAGGAGAATGGCATAAACCCGGGAGGCGGAGCTTGCAGTGAGCTAAGATCCGGCCACTGCACTCCAGCCTGGGCAACAGAGCCAGACTCCGTCTCAAAACTAAATAAATAAATAAGTAAAAAATAAAAATAAAAATAAAAATAAAAATGGAGGGAGCTAATGTTTTTCATTTATGGGAAGGTAGAAGAACATTCAGTATCTGTACCTCTCATGCACACATCTGCAGTGGTGCCCTAAAGTATTCAAGACACATGTTCCTACAAAGATAGCTCAAAACTACTCACCAAGTTACATGCTAAAAGCATATGCATTGTAAGAATGCTACATGATATTTTTTAAGCATCTGTATCCAATACTTTAGCATACTGGCAGTTTTCCCTTCAGGTGCTGTATGCCTAAATTATTACATGTTTAGTCATTCATTTTAGAATTTATGACTTGCTTTAGACAAAAAATATATTTAAACATAAGCTACTAAATTAATGACTTAGGGTAAAAGTTACTAAGTTAACTTGGAAGTTAAACTTTGCAAACTGAATTTGTTGGACCTCATGCAAGCTAGATGATCCGTTTTTTAAATTATTTGTTGCGTGTTTCCCTTGAGGATGGAACTCTCTTTACTCTCATCCACTGTGTACACTGCAACCAGCGCCTCTCATCCACCGCGCCACACTGCAGCCTGCAATTCACCCTGTACCACGCTTTCCACACCTTACCTGAAAGTCTCTAAGTATAACCAAGAAGGAAATGAAAAGCAGATAAATGACCTCCACCCCCACATCCAGCATGCAAATGTTAAACATTCATCATAGTAAAACCAAAAACCCATGTTAGCTCACGATTGTAACTGGTAGAGTTATGTGCATGGCAATTTTAAAAGTCTAGTTAAGTGAAAGCCTAATTGAAACTCTCAAGAAATACAAAGTTTATACAAAAAGACATCTGCAAACATCGACAGTGAGGAGAGGACTTCACTCTGCATCCAGCCTGTCCTGGAAGCCACGGCCAAATGCCAGGTTGTTCGGATCCGAAAAGCTGGAAAAAACAAGCGTTGAAATGTGTACAGTCTCAGCAATGTATAAATTTGATGTAGGATGCTCAGAAACCTTCAATTTCCAATCAGAAAACAGCAACATGAGCAAGTTTCCCAGCAGTGTCCCAAGGACAAAACTTCTCCATAGTAGCCAAATATATATATATATTTTAACATGACTTCCACTCATCTGAAAGTCACAGATGTGGCTTTTCCTTCATAAAAAGATCCAAATGATCCACAAGCCAGGTTTAATAAACACGTTGGTCCAGGTAAGAAAATGACCCCTCAGTCTCCCTTCCCTCAAAGACCAGGGCAGCCAGGGAACTGCGCTCTCCAGTAAATGACAGCCGGCAGGATTCCCTAAATAAGCAGTTGGAAGATTCCCATCTCACAGAGTGCGCCTTTCAAGACTCAAGATGTCCCCACTCCCTGAATGTCCTACAAAGAACATACTACCCAACTGAGGACTGAGGCAGTAAAGAAACATGTTTTCGGCTGGGTGCGGTTGCTCACGCTTGTAATCCCAGCACTTTGGGAGGACGAGGCAGGCGGATCACAAGGTCAGGCAATCGAGACCATCCTGACTAACATGGTGAAACCCCCGTCTCTACCAAAAATACAAAAAATTAGCCAGGCGTAGTAGCGGACACCTGTAGTCCCAGCTACTCCGGAGGCTGAGGCAGGAGAATGGCGTGAAGCTGGGAGGCAGAGTTTGCAGAGAGCCGAAATCATGCCACTGCACTCCAGTCTGGGTGACAGAGCAAGAGTCTGTCTCAAAAAATTAAAATAAAAAAAATTTTAAATGTTTTCAGCAAATAACATCAGCGACCCACAAATGAGAGGTACTGTTTTCACTCTAGGAGGGAAACACTACAAAGCACGTACATTTTAGCCCCGTAAGTGAATTCTTTGGGTGTTCCTGTGTCCGCTATCAAATGCAGCACATCACCTCAAAAGGCAAAGTTCTATAAGTCACATCCAAGGAGGGGAAAAATCATTCTAAGTTTTAGCAATCCAGTAAGAACCTGATCCAGAGAAGCCTACTTGTTCCAAACTGTAAGCAGCAATATATTGCTACAATGTAATGAAAACAAAGGAATGATTAAGAAAATTTCAATGCTAATAAAAGACAAAAATGTCATTGGATTTATTCTACTCTACACAGCAGCGGGGCAGTTCACCCATACGTTGTTATCGTTGCTGTTTTTCAGGCAGGGTCCAAAGTCTGTCAACAAGGCTTGACAGCAAGGGTGTGATCTCCACTCACTGCAAGCTCTGCCTCCCAGGCTCAAGCGATTCTCTTCAGCCTCTGGAGTAGCTGGGACTACAGGTGTGCAGTCATCACGCCCAGCTAATTTGTGTGCTTTCAGTAGGGATGGGATTTCACCAGGTTACCCAGGCTGGTTCCCTGGGTCTCAATCTCCCAGGCTCAAGCAATCCGCCTGCCTCAGCCTCCCAAAGGGCTGGGATTACTAAGCGTGAGCCATCACGCCAGGCCCCTTTTTTTTTCTTTTCAAGTGA
The DNA here is from genome assembly GCF_002776525.5 of Piliocolobus tephrosceles. NCBI lineage: Eukaryota > Metazoa > Chordata > Mammalia > Primates > Cercopithecidae > Piliocolobus > Piliocolobus tephrosceles. Next base: position 39,636 of record NW_022315623.1, read on the forward strand.
TTAATGTGCTTCAGAGTCTCGTAGGCATTTAAAAAAAGAACAAGCAAATTCTTTTTGTAAGGGAAAGAAATTTGTAAGGGAAAGAAAAAACAAATTTTTTCTTGTAAGGGAAAGAAAGCATTAACACGTTTTACACTTCTCAAAACTCAAAACTGAAATGCTAAGAATAGATATATTTTATTCACAGAAGCAGCATTCTTAAAGTTCTGTAAAAGTGATACCATGGACACCACCACATCACAGACGAGTGTGGCAGGACTGCTCAGATTCAGAACACATTCTTAACAGTCCTCCTGCCACTTTCCTCAATGGGAACATTTTATTCTTTTATTCAAATTAAGTACCTTGCAAGGGAGTTGAAGAAAACTGCATAGCAGATTTTAAAACTTCAATGCTTTTCTCAATTTTCACCACATTCTGATGCATTTGACTGACTACACGGCCAATAAGTCTAAAGCTTTTTGCATCGATCAAGACAATGCTCCTTGTAGCAATAGGCTTTTTCTTTTCTATACAAAGATCTATAACTTAAGCTAGTAAACTGGGCATTTCACAAAGATTTTGCACCATTCCTAGCACAGGTTTTAGCAAAATAAAACCATTATCTTTCTGCAATTCTATAACCAAGCATAGGAAACTGCACAGTTAAAATAATCATTCCATTATTTTATATCAACAAATGAGAAAGTAGAATATGCTTTGGAAAACAGTGTTTCCATATGCCAACGATGAAGCAGAAGACAGTTCCTCAGCCTCATATGACATTTGACAACCGAAGTACTCTGGCCCAAGCCCAGCCCGGTTAAACGGAAATGAAGTAAACGTGTGAGTGACCGTGGTGAGGCACTCTGACAGCCACAGTCCAGGAAAGAACAGCTAACATCTTTCTTCTTCATAG
>NW_022315624.1:0-15723 GCF_002776525.5 Piliocolobus tephrosceles
CAAATACCATTGACCCGCTGTAATTCTGTGTGGTGTGTTATGTCCCATGTACAGGAAATCATTCACAAAGCCTTTAACCAGGAAGTACTAACATGACTTTTAATGCAATATAACAGCTTTGCACCCATTTAACATATATTTAACCCCAGTAGTATATTTCAATACATATTTTATAGAACATCAGGCATGTTTACCTAATGGCTCGAACTTTCACAATGTCTCTCTCCCTGAGAGGACAGCGGAGGATCCCATGCACTGTCTCCAGGAACATGCCCCTCCCAGAGAGGATTCACAAATCCAATGTGCACATCCATGCATGCACAGACACATATCACACACACACACACATGCACACGCACACCTACATGCAATACATACATTCACACATGCACACACATTCACATAATCACATAATACCAACACATAACACAGGCAGACACATACACACAACACTCAAACACACATGCACAAACATACACACAACACTCAAACGCACACGCACAAACATACACACAACACTCAAACACACACGCACAAGCATATGCACAACACTCAAACACACATGCGTATACATACACATTCTGACACACCTACATATGGAAATGCGTAGACATAACATGCACAAATATACATGTATAACTAGACACACTCGAGCATCCATGCATGCCTACTTGCACATATGTGCAGTCGTGCCTAAACATGTAACACATGCACACATACATGTAACACAAATACACATGCACACATATACACATGCATGCACATGTACATTACACACAAAGGCACACATATATGCACAACACATATACATGCAATACACACTTTCATACACAGAAATGCAAACACACATACATATATACACCCCTCAAAGACCCCATTATTCAATTCTAAACAAGGTGGTTTATCCCCCAAATGTACCTTCTAGTAATTCATAAGCTCTACTGCACATTTCTTATTTCAAATACTGAGGTCTCACACACAGCACACACACATTTATACTCCAATACGTGTGAACATAGAAATAGAAATAGGCACACGTGCACGAAGACCCTCTTCTGTAAAGGGATTCTCAAACTTGAACTGAACGAATTCTGCTAATTATAGTCAGAGTCAGCAAAGATATATATTTGACCTCGGAATGAATAGACTCGTTCTTTACCTTACCCCTGGCAACAGCAAGAATGTAAAACAGAGGTGTGTGATACGATGCCACTTATTCAATCCCACTTCCTGGGATCTGACCCACTTGTAATAGCGTTTCTGTCTGAGTGATTTCCTTCTGACTCAAATCATGAGATAATTTCTTCCCTTCCTGCTTTCTCTTTCCCAGGCCTTTTCACTACCCTTATATCATCTCGGAAACTAAATCATATTTGTCGAAATGGAAGAAACAGCCTTAGGAGAGAATCCCACAGTGGAATGGACCCGAGAGAGAGGAAAAAATATTCTTTTGGAAAGTGTACAAAAGGAAAAGTCAAGAGGCCTGGGTTCCCTCTCAAGACAGAAACAGACGTCGGCAAAGCAGGTCGCTCGGCACAGTTCAGCTCTGTGTATGAAACAGATTCTAGCCCTTGTCCCTGTTTCATGATGTTGCAGCGAAGGAAACAAAACAAAGGGCACAGGCTGAAGACAAGGGTTTTAAAAGGATGACTTTTAAAATGCGCACCTGCTTTTCAAGGGCACAATGAGGACACTTTCAAGTATATTAAAGCTGATTTATAAGAGACGGGTATAAAGACTCTACAAGGTCATTAGACTTTAGGCTTACAAAGAAAACAAATCATATTCTCCTAGCATCACGAGTCAGGTGTTCCACAAATACTAAGAATAGCCACCGCAACGGGATCCACTATGAGGGGTCAAAACATAACTCATGAAGCGTGGCCGAGAGCTCCTATAACCTGATTTCTAGGAATCTAATCTTAAACATCCTCAGAGCTAGCACATCACAAAAATACAGAGCTCCAATTGCGGTAACACAAGTGCTAACAACACCTAGTTAAAAATGTACGAGGCATTTCAGGCAAAATCTCAGAATCAGAAGAACACAAGTTTTATAAGTTCTTCAACAGCTGGTGCTGGTTGAGGCTCTTCTGCCGACTCCAACAAAAGACAGGCTAGAATTAGCCATTGACGGTAACCCTGAGGCAACACGCAGTGTTCGGAAAAGCACAAGGCCTGCTCCGGGCTTGAGATCCCTGGGAACTTTCTCTCGACCACATCGAGTGGATGACTTTGAGAACTCAAAATAACCAACAACCAGTCCATGAACAGAGAAAGAAGACTGCAGCCTCCCTGGGGACCTGGCTCCATGCCTGCCCCCTTTCTTCCGGATACCTTTGCCCTTCCTGGCTCCCTCCTCCTCCTGGAGACGCTCTGGGTTCAGGCCCCTCTCCAGCTGTGTCTCGGTCCATGGCTGGCTGCCCGTGTGAAGCACCAGGCCTTGAAGGGCCATCTCCACCTGCTCCCTGCACTTCCCACTCACTTCCGCTGAGACCTCCAAGCTCTGGCTGCTCTCAGGGATCAGGGCACCCAGGTTCCCCTCGCAGGCTCCAACTGGAGTCCTGCCCACTGGTTTTCAGCAACACTTGGGACTTTCTCCTGGAAACTCTCGCCTCTGGGCTTTAGTGAACTGCGCCATCCAGCTCTTCTCTGGACTCTAAGCAGGACCTTTTCTGGGTCTTCCAACCCTTCCTCCATTTCCAAATGTGGGCTTTCCTTTGGCCTCCTCCCTCCAGACATGTACGCCTCACACTCTGGCTACTTGGCCTGCACTTCTACCTAAGAGGCTCCCAAATGCACCCTGCTCCAGATTTTCCCCAAGCCTCCTCCTGTATTTCCAAACTCGCAGCTTGCAGTGGTGTCTCTAAGTATCTCCGAGTCAGATCCACACTTGCTTCTCCTCCTGATTTCTGGCAGAGCGCAACGCTGACCACGGGGTGCAGACTCTCAGCTTCATCCGCCTTCCTGCACTCCCTCTTCCCCTCCTGACCCAGGCACCGAATCCCTCAGCTCACTGGCTGCCTTCTCTCCTCCTCTCGCCAGGGCGAGTGCCCTGTATGAGACTGCTCTGTCCCCCATGGCATGCCGCACATCAGAGGCGCGATTCTCTCCGAAACCCTCAGTGGCTCCCTAGTATCCCACAGGTAAGGACTTCCACATTCTGGCCCCAATCTAACTTTCTGGCCTCAGATAGGCACATGTATATTTTATCTATGCAAAGAGAGTACAGGCCTCACACCTGCTCTCATTCCTGGGCTCCTAGTTCCTCCTGAAGGTGCTGTATGAGGTACCTATGCACTTTCCAAACACTAACTGAATATGCACTTGGAGAACACTTACTTGAGAACTTGTGGCATTGCTGGATACCGTGGACAAAGTGAGAACTACACAGATGTGTGGATGCTGCCTTGCCCAGACCTCACTTACCCAGACACTCCCAGATGCTCAAGGTGACCAGCCCCATTGGTGCACAGACAGGCACAGGCTGCTCCCCCACAGCTGGGCCCCGTGACCTGAACTATAATCATGAAGCAGCTGTTTGCTCCTAAATCTGTTTATGCCGGTGTACCTGTTACACATTACTGAAACCAATAAATATGACTCCAAAGACACAATAATTGTATGAAAACTAAGTTGGATGCCTTTCAAAGACTTAATAGAGGGGAAATTTTTTTTTTTTGTTTTAATCTTTTCTAAACTGCTATCAAATTAGGTATGGGCAAAAAATAAACACAATGTTTGAGGAAATAATTTTTAAAGGTTTCAAATCTAACATATCTTGTTTCTCTTGTGTTGCCTGCCCATTCTCTTCTAGAAGAATCAAAACTGTGGCAGGCCTGCGATGGCTGTGGTTGAGGAAAGAGGCCACACCCACAGCCAGTAGAACCACGCTCAGCAGCAGCCTAGCCCCGCATGGAAGAGGCGTGAACACTCCCGGGAGAGGTGGATGTGCACTAACCGTTCCCAGCTCTGATCTCTTTGATTCACTGAATATGGTGATTGGTTTTATCTGAATGTCAGACAAAACGGTATCTATGCCCAGGAAAGACTCTAAACACTCTGGACCCTGCTGGGGCACATGGAGACCATGACCCAGTGATACCACTCTCCAGTGGGCAGCCAGCTCAGTCTCCTAATCGTAAAGGACATTCATAGCAACACTACGAAAAAGAAACGCTACTGTTCTGACCGGGAAAAGTGAAATTTAAAACATTAAATGTACAGGTTCTAACTAAGAGGCAGATGGATCGGGCGCGGTGGCTCATGCCTGTAATCCCAATCCCTTGTAAGGCCGAGGTGGGTGGATCATTTGAGGTCAGGAGTTCGAGACCAACCTGGCCAACATGGTGAAACTCCGTCTCTACTAAAAATGCAAAAATTACCCGGATGTGTTGGCGGGCACCTGTCATCCCAGCTACTTAGGAGGCTGAGGCAGGAGAATTGCTTGAACCCGGGAGGGTGAGGTTACAGTGAGCCGAGATCATGCCACCGCACTCCAGCCTGGGCAACACCTTCTCAACAAAAGTAAAAAAATAAAATAAAATAAAATAAAATAAAAGGCAGACAAACAAAAGGAGATTTCCTTTGATCTTAAAAACAGAAGTATTTGTTTCACAGCCTGGATAATTGAAGATCTGCATAGAAATCACCTTGGGCCCCGCCCTCCCTCACAACAGACTGGGATAGAGGGAAGGAGGGCAGGAGGTGGGCCCCTTGTCCACGAGAGGCTCCTCCCGCCCCGTCCCCTTCCTCAGGAGGGCGGCCTGCCCAGCGCAGGTTCCGTTCTCCCCAGGTAAGACCCCGGCGTCTCTACAGGAACACCCACCTCCCTTCCCTGCAATCCACTCCAGCTGCTCACGGCCAGTCAAGGGGGGCGCTCTTCAGAGAGGAACAAATGGCTTCGGGGAGAGCCTGAACTCCCACATCCCAGGTGTGGTTTGCCAGGGAGCACAGAAGAAGGATGCAGGTCCCAGAAGGAGGAGGCGCAGGAAGACGCCGAGAGAGACAAGAGAGGCCGCCCAGCAGCGGGCTGAGCGCAGGATCTGGCTGAGGCCTCCTGGGGAGGGGCAGAGGCAAACGTGCTGCTGCTTCTAGGCTGCTCAGGAGGATACAAGCTCGAAACGGGCTGCATGGCAGGACTCGCTGAGGAGAAGTCATGTGGATGCCCCGCCTCTCACACGGCACACACTGACAACATGCAACTCACAAACAACACAACACGCATGTACAATGCGCTTATACAACACTCACAACACACAATGCACACAAACACACAACCTATACAACACATACCCAATACATGCAACTCACAACACAATATGCATTTATAACACACTCATGCAACACATAACCAATACATACAACTCACAACACATGTACGTACAACACACTCATACACACATACAGCACACGTAACTCACATACAACACGCACCTACAATGCACTCGTACAACACTCATACATACACAACACACAACTCATATACAACATGCACACGCAACACACTCATACAACACACAACACACGCAACTCACAACATAACATGCACACACAACACTCATACAACGTACACACGATACATACAACTCACGACATACACAAACAACACACTCATACAGCTCACGTACAACACATGTAACTCAGTTCAACACAACATGCACGTACAACACACACAACACACGCAACTCAATGCAACATTCATGTACAACACACTCATACAACACAATACTCATACAACATACACACAGTACATACAACTCACAACACAACATACACATACAACACACTCATACAACACATGCAACACATGCAACTCACGCACAACACAACATGCACGTACAACACACTCATGCAACATAAAACACATACAACATACACACAACACATGCAATTCAACACAAATACATATAGAATGCACTCACAACACACAACACTCATACAGCACACAACACATGCAACTCACAAACACGTACGACACACTCATACAACACACAACACTCATACAATCAATGCAACTCAACACAATATACACATACAACACACATACAACCCATGCAACTCACATACAACACAACACACTCATACAACACATTCATACAACACACACTGTACAGATTCTAAGTATGAAATACAAAACAGTACACGCACAGTTTCTAAAGTGTGATGAAAGCTTTTTTCAAAAAGGTCGTCCAACATCCAAACTGGTACCATGTCCTCATTTTCAGCTGCTGTTCAGATTCAAGCATTTGTATCATCCACTCTATGAATTATACTAATACAGCATACACCCATTTTTCAGTTTACACCCACTTTGGTGTGGGGTGCTCCGAAACAGGGGCCAGGAGCCTCAGAGTCGTCCCTCGGAACAAAACACAACCCACACTCAGAGGCCAGAAAGGGAACTCGGGGGGCGACACACACTCTCTCATCTGCAGAGCTCTGCTTCAATTACTTCACACGGAGCCGGGGCTGGAACGGGGTTGGTGAGGTACAGACAGGCAAACCGAGACGAAACTGGCAGGTGGAGAAAGATCGGCCAAAATCCAAGGAGAAATGCTGAACATTTTCCACAAGTAGTTCACACAACAGATGATACTCGGGCTACTGAAAGTTTATTGAGAGGGGTCTTGCTCCAAAGAAAAAGTTCTCTCCCAAGGTTATCGAAGATTCACAGCAGACACCTGCCCCCAACACACCACCTGCTGAGGGCCTATGAGTCAAAAAGAAGATAAGACAGAAATAACAGTGCAGGGGGAGGAGAGCGGGAGGGGACCGAGAACTCGGAACCAAGTGAAGTGATGGGCGGACACTGAATGCCTGACTCCAGGGTTGTCAACTCAGAAAACAAGTCTGTTTAGGTCCGTAGTAACAGTGTTAGTGCTTTCACTGAACCTGCACTCAACACTGGAGAACCTCCCTGTCTTATGAAGACGATCTGAAAAATAACATTAATTCACAATGTAGAGTGATGATTCAGCCACAGAAAAGAAAACTGATAGAATCCACTGCAAGTCACACTGTGTCTTTCTTTAAGGTTGGTTTATGGTGCAGAAAAGAGGCAGCTTGAGATCTAAAATACTTAAACTGGCAGACACCTTGTTTCCCTGAATTTTCACAACCGTGGCACCAGCTAGGGTAAGACAGAGTGGCTTTCAGAGCTTCCAGAACAGCAGAACAGATCAATCATAAATATGCAAAAGTCATCTGAAGACAGAATTAATATTCCACGTTTTCGCTTAAACTCGTCATGTGATTTCCAATAAGTGGGAAACATTCACACCAATTTTTATAAGAAAGTTCAATGTGAACACATAGTACAGAACACTATCTTTGTTTTGGAATTTATTGATTTAATATAACAATTTCAGTGGTCTTTAGGGATTCCTGATATTGAATGCTCATCTTTATTAATGATGAGCTAGCCATTTTCTGACTGAGGAAACGGCAAGTTGTCACTACCTAACAGCAATACTCAAAACAGCCTGTATGAAAGGAAAAGGTATATCTGTGTGCACACACATGCATACACATACCTAAACATGCACACACGCGTGTGCATATGTGCATACACACACGTGTATGAACGTGAACACGTGCATGCACACGTACACATGTGTGCATACATACATATGCATGAACACATATGCACATATATGCATACACACGCATATACACACATACACAAACACATATACACACGTACGCATGCACACATACATGCACATACACCTGCACATGGACACGCGTACACGCACATACACACATGCACACACATGCATGTGTACATGCCTACGTAGGTATCATTTCAGGTATGTGGATTCAAAATTCTGATGCAAACAAGAATAATCACAAAACAAGGTAGGGTGTCAACAAGTGAGAATTGAGATGGAAGTTCTGGAATGTTCCAGAGACGATATGGGGAAGGTCCACACATCACATAAACATCTTACCCGTTTTAAACGTGACCATTCCTGCCAACATCGGCCTGGATTAAGATGATTTTATTGACATAAGGAACAGAAAATATAATACTTCTTCTAATGAGATTCTCTAACCATTAGATTATTTTCACAATGATAAGTAATCACTAAATAACTTTCTCTCAAGGGTCTAAAAATAAAAATAAGATAACAAAAGAAAGTCAGAGTCCTCACAGTTTTATCATGAAAATCATAGCTGTGAAAATAAAGCATGTTTTTGAGACTATGCCCTCCTCAAATATCCTTTATGGAATTTTGTACCAGTAATGGCTGGTAATTAATTGTTATACCAGGTGGAAAAGTATATCATTTGGGGTATATGAAGTAAACATGGAAAGAGAAATGACCACACACACCCGAAACCAGGTCTCATTTCACAACTGTTTCCTACTTTAGATTTGCTTAATTTATTTCATGAGGTGCCTGGAGGAGAGAAAGCAGAGCTGGGATCTGCCCCGAGGCTGCTTCGGGAAGAGCTGGATGGGCACCAAGCCCCTCAGACCGAGGGCTGAGCTGCGTGGCTATGACCCCATCACTACGGCCCCCCAAGCGTGTGTCCCTGTGTGTCACGCTAGCCCCTGCCACACAGGTGACACACGCCACACGCCTGACACAGGCTCAGCACACAGGGAGCCATCAGTAAGTGGTGACTAGAGAGAAGCGACGGCCTTCAGCGTGGACGGAGAAAACAGGCCACAGACTCACAGAAGAAACGTCACAGATCCACAGACGGAGAAAACACCACAGACGCATGGACGAAGGAAACAGACCACAGACGCACGGAGGGAAGAAAAGCGCCACAGACGCAAGGAGGGTGGATCATCTGAGGTCAGCAGTTCAAGACCAGCCTGGCCAACATGGTGAAACCCTGTCTCTACTAATACAAAAAATGAGCCCAGCATGGTGGCACATGCCTGTAATCCCAGCTATTTGGGAGGCTGAGGCAGGAGAATCACTTGAACTCGGGAGGTGGAGGTTGCAATGCGTTGAGATTGCACCTCTGCACTCCAGCCTAGGCAACAATAGCAAAATTCCGTCTCAAATATATATACACACACATATATATATACACACACACAGACACACACACACATATAGAGAGAGAGAGAGAGCGTGAGAGGGAGAGACCAACACAACAATAGTAGGGGCTTCAAAACCCCACTGTCAGCACTGGAGGTCATCTAGACAGAAAATAACAACAAAATATCAAGTTGAAAGTACAGTGTAGACCAAATGGACCTAACAGACATTTACAGAACATTTCATCCAACAGATACAAAATGCACATTCTTCTCCTCAGCACGTGGAACATTCTCTAGAATCAACCACATGCTAGGCTACAAAAGAAGTCTCAATTCATTTTTTTTAAATTGAAATAACATCTAGGATATTCTCAGACTGTAACAGAATAAAGCTATATATCAACAAGGAACAGTATTTCTCAAAAGAAGACATTTATGCAGCCAATAGACACATGAAAAAATGCTCATAATCACTCGCCATCAGAGAAATGCAAATCAAGACCACAATGAGATACCGTCTCACACCAGTTAGAATGGCGATCATTAAAAAGTCAGGAAACAACAGCTGCTGGAGAGGACGTGGAGAAATAGGAACACTTTTACACTGTTGGTGGGATTATCAACTAGTTCAACCATTGTGGAAGACAGTGTGGCTATTCCTCAAGGATCTAGAACTAGAAATACCATTTGATCCAGCAATCCCATTACTGGGTATACACCCAAAGGATTATAAATCACGCTTCTATAAAGACACATGCACATGTATGTTTATTGTGGCAGTATTCACAATAGCAAAGACTTGGAACCAACCCAAATGTCCATCAATGACAGACTGGATTAAGAAAATGTGGCACATATACACCATGGCATACTATGCAGCCATGAAAAAGGATGAGTTCATGTCCTTTGTAGGGACATGGATGCAGCTGGAAACCATCATTCTCAGCAAACTATCACAAGGACAGAAAACCAAACACCGCACATTCTCACTCATAGGGGGGAAATGAATAGTGAGATCACTTGGACACAGGAAGGGGAGCATCACATACCAGGGCCTGTTGTGTGACCGGAGGGGGAAAGGATAGCATTACGAGATATACCTAATGTAAATGACGAGTTAATGGGTGCAGCACGCCAACTTGGAACATGTATACATATGTAACAAACCTGCACATTGTGCACATATACCCTAGAACATAAAGTTTAATAACAAACAAACAGAAAACAAATCAACAACAAGGAGAACTTTCAAAACTGTATAAATACATAGAAATTAAACAATATGCCCTTGAATAGCCAATGGGTCAATGAAGAAATTAAGAAGGAAATTTAAAAATTTCTTGAAATAATTGAAAACAGAAACACAACATATCAAAGCCTATGGTATACAGCAAAAGCAGTATTAAGAGGAAAGTTTATAACAATAAACTACATTTAAAAAACACATGTAAAATAAACAACCTAACAATGAACTGCAATGAGCTAGAAGAGCAAGAACAAATCAAATCCAAAAGTGGTAGAAGAAATAACAAAGATCAAAGAGGAAGTAAATCATATTGAAACTAACAAATATGAAACATGAAGAAAAAAATGTTGGTTTTTTGAAAAGATAAATAAAATAGACAAACCATTAGCTACACTAAGAAAAAAAAGAAATCACAAATAAATAAAATTAAAAACAGAAAAGGAGAATTACAGTTGGTACCACAGAAATACAAGGGATCATTAGAGACTATTTTTAACAACTGTATGTCAACAGATTGGAAAACCTAGAGGAAATGGATCTATTCCTGGACATGTACAACTTACCAAGATGGAACCAAGAAGAAACGGAAATCCTAAACAGACCAATAATGAGTAACATGTATGACTATGTAATAATAAAAAGTCTCCCAATAAAGAAAATCCCAGAACTAGGTGGCTTCACAGCTGAATTCCACACATTTTTATTTCAGTTATTCTCAAACTATTCCAAAAATATTGAGGAGGAGGGAATTCTGCCAAGTTCATTCTTCAAGGCCAGCATTACCCTGACACCAAAATAAGACAAGGACACAATAAAAAGAGAAAACTATACGTTACTACCCCGATGAACACAGCTGCAAAAATCCTCAACAAAATACTAACAAACTGAATCCAACAGGAAATCAAAAAGATTATACACCATGATCAAGTGGGATTTACCCGAGGATGCAAGGATTGCTCAGTAAACACAATAGACACACTATCACATCAACAAATTAAGGACAAAAACCATATCATTTCGATAGATACAGAAAAAGCATTTGATAAAATTCAACGCTGCTTCATGATAAAAAGTCTCAACAAACTAGGCACTGAAGGAAACATACCTCAACACAATAAAGGCCATATATGACAAACCCACAGCTAACATAATGGTGAATGGGGAAACACTAAGAGCTTTTTCTCTGACATCTGTAACAAGACAAGGACGCCCACTTGTGCCACTCCTATCCAACACAGCACTGAACGTCCTAGTCAAGAGCAGTTAGGCAAGAGAAAGAAATCAAGGGCACCCAAAGTGGAAGGAGGAACTCTAATTGTCTGTTTTCAGACAATATGCTCTTATATATTTAAAAAAAAAAAAAAGACTCCAGCAAAAATCCCTTTGAACCGATAAACAAATTCAGTAAAGTTACAGAAAACAAAATAAATATATAAAAATCAGTAGCATTTCTATAGACTAACAATGAGCCAGTGGAAAAAGAAATCAAGAAAGCAATCCAATTTAGCTACAAAAATATCAAATAAAAATAAAAATACCTCAGAAGAAGTCTAACCAAGAGGGTTAAAGATCTCTATGAGGAAAATGATATTCTACCCTCTGAAGGTAGAACAGTGGAATCTGGAGACAGGAAAGGGCGGTGGGAAGGCAGAAAGGGAGAGGTTGGCTAATGGATCCAAAATTACATCTAGATAGTAAAAATGAGGTTTAGCGTGCTACAGCCTTGTAGGGTGACTATAGTTTATAATTTATTGTATATTTTCAAGCAGCTAGAAGAGAGGATTTTAAATATTCCCAGCATGCAGAAATCACAAATGTTTGAGAAGATGGACATGCTAATTACCCTCATTTGCTAATTACACATGAGAAACATGTATTGAAATATCACACTGTATCCCATGGATATGCACCATAACGTGTCCATTAAAAATAATAATTGTTAAAAACCCAAGGGCCATTTCTCATTTGTCCTATGTCAATGTCGTGGTCCATTGGTGGAGACCTAGCCATTTGCAAGTAAGACTATAGTCACTTGAGCTGAAAGCAAATGAATCGTCACAAAAGCTACCACTGGCACCAAGTCTTCTTTGCAGAATTTCCTGCCCACAGCACTGCCACAGTCACTGTGGGCAGGAAAGACACACTAGCGACCAAGTTTCAACCCCAGCACAGTGGATGCTTTTATGTCTCTGGTTTGGAATAAGTGTGTGTTCATAACTTACATTTACTCCAACTGTCCCCTTGCTTAAATAGTTCCTTAAGGATGATTTCCTGTTACTAAACTCCAACAGCTTCTGAGCATCCATTATATTCTCCAAAGTCAATAAAAAGAAAAAATGTGTTGAAAGCCTGATAATGTTCACTTCAGAATCCAGCAGGATGTACCGCTTGAAATGGCCACTCCCCCTTGTTCCTTTACATGACTTTTAAAGTAACCCCAGTTATTACACATAATTGAAGCCATAATTTCTGTAATCCCATTAGGTCCACAGAGGGTGGGGCCAGGGGACTTCAAACTCTGTCTCTGAATTTTTTTAAAAAAAGGAAAGCTTATGAGAGTAGGTAATGAAAATAAGTATTCACACAACTCGAAACAGGGGATGGTGACACATAAAGCTCCAGCCTGGCACAGGTGTCCAGCCAGTGAGGGTGGGGACACAGACTTGTACGGTCCCCACAATCCCCCAGAAGTGCCACAGACATGTGGGTGACCTGAGACAGAGACAGGCTCCGAATTCCAGGAGTTGTCTGGCTCTTGTGCACCCCATGTGGTCCACAGTGCACGACGATGCCCCACATCACCAGTGCCCATGCAGAGCACAAGAATGTCCCACGCCACGAGCCCCCGCTGCAGAGCATAGCCCGAAGGTGCCAGCCCAGCCTCCTACACACACTGGCCACCAAGGAAGGAGGACCTCAGAGGTCGTGGCAGGGTGAGGTTCTGCTCTTCATCATCCCCGAGCCGAGGGGAAAGTCCCAGCAGACATTTGGGGAGCCTCTACAGGTGGCTCTGGGACTCTGAGCAGAGGTTCAAAGATGTCCCCAGATATGCCAGACTCAACCCTAAAACAGGCCATTCTTCCAGATATGCCCAGACTGGAACCTACAGAGGCCATCCTTCCTAGCTTTCCTCTGGAAAAGCAGGCTTAAAAGAGTATCGACTAAAAGGGGCCACCAGGAAGAGGGAAGTCCTATCTTTAAAAAAAGAAAGATTTTATTTTTTAAAAAAAGAGGCATTGAGGCTCTGACCCATCTGAGCACAGAGTACGTGCTCGGCAGCATCTGTCAGAGCAGAGCAAGCACACACATGCTCTCCATACCCTGTGCTCCCGGCCCCCGTGCTCCCCGCACCCGTGCTCCCCACCCCTGTGCTCCTGACACCCGTGCTCCCCACACCCACGATCCCCACACCCACGCTCCCCACACGTATCTATCCTCCCCATGCCTATGCTCCCTGCACCCGTGCTCCCCGCACTGTGTTCCCTGCGCCCATGGCTGCTCCTCGAGCTCTCTTCCACTGATTTCCTCTGTACGTCCCTTTGATAGTCACTGTCACCTCGAATCCCCTGGCTAAATGGAGGTCAAGAAAAAGTCTAGAGCAGCACTTTGGAGGACAGAGTGGAAGCGGCTGTTTACCAAGCAGGGCTATGAGATGAGCGCATCTGAACCCCATTAATCCCGACGGTCAGTTGATTAGCCCTGTTCAGCAGCTGGGGACACTGAGGTGCAGAGGGACGGGCTTGCTTACCCCGGACGATGCTGACAGTGTGGGCCCAGCCCAGTCCCACAGCCACCGGGAGGAGGCTCCCGAGTGGGCAGGCGCGGAGGTACAGCCCAGAGAACGCCTGGGACCCTGGCACAGACTCTTTAGGAAGGAAACAGAGAAAGGTCCACAGAGACTCAAGCAGCACAGAAGAAGGTCACCCACAAGTTAAAAATAGATGTTTGTACTTTATGGTCCCAGCGTGCTAAAAATCCAACCCGCTCACACGAACGGCCTCCTTCAGCACTGGGCTAAGCCAGAGCCGCACCTGCCCCTCTCCCGACAATAGGAGGCTGGGCAGCTGTTCTTCAACGTACTTGACACCCTTCTGTGAGGATTAAGCTACACTCTGTCGACACTGGGTAAGTTTAATCCCGACACAGCTAACCGTGTCGATCTGCAGTGAACAAACAACTTACTTTGGATGATTCTGTCACTGACAAAGACCCTGAATCTCCCAGTAAAGCTTAGTGACACGATTTACCTTTCTGTTTTCATTTCAGGTACACTGGCCTATAAGGTCTACTTTACCTGCTGATAATGCCTTGGAAAGACCACCAGGGGGCCCCACACCATTTTCAGCTTCATAGGGATGTGAATTTCCCTTTGATAACAAAGATGATGGGGACATAAAACAAGGATCCAAAACAGATGCCTGTGTGTTTCCTGGGAGTGATAAGGCCAGGAACTGCCGCTCTGTGTCAGGTGAGGGAGTAACAGAGAGAATGGCACCAGCTCCTGACACAGGACCTGAGCATGGTGCAGCCATCGCCTGTGGCCACGGAATTTCCAGGGAATGCAGGCCCCAGTTGCATGGTACAGCCACCATCTGCGACCACAGAAATTCCAGGGAATGCAGACCCTCAGTCACATGGTACAGTTACCATCTGCGGCCACAGAAATTCCAGGGACCGCAGACCCTCAGACACATGGTACAGCCACCATCTATGGCCATGGAAATTCCAGGGAACACAGACCCTCATTCACATGGTACAGCCACCACCTATGGCCACAGAAATTCAAGGCAACATAGACACCAGTTGCGTGGTGCAGACACCACCTGCAGCCACAGAAATTCTGGGGAATGCAGACTCCAGTCGCATGGTGCAGCCACCACCTGTGGCCATGGAAATTCTGGGGAGTGCAGGCCCCAGTCTCTAAAGTGTTATTTGTTTTATGAACTTTACTGCAGTGAATGTGGAAGAGTTTCTCTCTGTGCAGAGCTCAGTGTCCAGAAGGGAAGTCGGCCCTAGGAATGCCTTCCTCCTCTTCAGAGCTCAGGGCCCAGGGCTGACGCCCTTGGGAGGGGTCCTTGTTTGGCAACTGTGCCTGTGGAGGGTTCCCCAACACTCACCGTGCACCTCCTAGGAGCGGAGACTACAACAGGGAGCCAGAGACTAAGCTCTGCTCGGACAACAGTGAGCTGATGGCCTTCCACTCTAAGTTCCAACTGCACGGAGTGTGTATTCCATGAATGCTTGTTAAATGAATGATTCATGTAAGGTCGTCTGTGCTGACCTTTGCTTGTCTGCTGACTGTGGGCTTCAGAGCATAGACCTCATTCCTGGAGCAGCCAGTTCTTCCCAGAGTGAGGGCTGCTGGAGTTTGGACAAAGTGCAGGGCTTCTGTCCTGCAGAAACGTGCTCAGGACCCTGCGCTGGGCACGCTGGGGGCCTCTCCAGCAGGAGATCCCCAGTCCTGACCTTGCAA
>NW_022315625.1:0-5420 GCF_002776525.5 Piliocolobus tephrosceles
CAGCACTTTGGGAGGCCAAGGTGAGTGAATCACCTGAGGTCAGGAGTTCAAGTCCAGCCTGGACAACATGTTGAAACCCCATCTCTACTAAGACAAAAATGAACCAGCCATGGTGGCAGGCACTTATAATCCCAGCTACTCAGGAGGCTGAGGCAGGAGAATGGCGTGAACCAGGAGGTGAGGCTGCAGTGAGCCAAGATCATGCTACTGCATTCCAGCCTGGGCAACAGAGTAAGACTGTCTCAACAAAATAAAAATAAACCAATACACCCACTTAGTTCTTCACCAATGTCAGATATATCAGTTAAAAGAAAAATAATATGAAGCATGTTTTTAAATTTCAGTGTTGAATTTAACCATATATTTTAAGATATGGAGATAGAAGTTCCCCAAGGATCAGGGGAGAAAAAAGCAGTTAAGAAAATTCTAAAACCTCAGGAGAAAAACAAGTATGGGGTAAGACCTCAAGGCAAAACTTTTTCTTTGCACTTTGATTTCAAAGAACAGAGATACCAAAAATATGAACTTTCCCATCTGCATTTTGTATTCCTCTACGTCCTTTGAAAGGCTGGAGATGGAATCCCAGGTTCCAAAGTGCCTGGCCACGGCTCACATCAGGCGGCATCTTTCAAGCTGTTTACTCCCCTGTGTCTAGAGAGCTGTGTGGCCCAATTTACACAAAAAGGTCCTAATTTACACACGTTCATCACTTTGAACAAAGTCTCAAGAAATGAGACAAATATTGACACTCCACAGAAGTACTCTCTTCTGAAAACTCAAGTGTCAGGCTTCCATGAGCCAGGCAGCTTGGTTACAGAAAGCACTGGCTGACTTGCTGGTTTAATGTTAAATGCATTTAAAATGCTAAGTGATCTGGCCCCCCTCCCAGTGGGTGTGTGCGTTGAGCTGGCTGCAGTAGTGATGCCCACTGACCACCTTCTTTCCTTTGGTTTGGCTTCAAGCAGAGCACCCCACACCCAGGAAGAGGCCATAGGATGGAATCAAGGTCTAAGACAGTTCTAAGGAGAGCTGCAGGCTGACTGCCTCATCTGCAAATAGTCTCATTTCAGAGGAAATCATTGAACAGAGTTCATAACACGTGAATGTTAAAAATTCGTATTTCTAATTTCAACCCTTTAGAACTTTTGAAGAACAGATGTGCACCTGCTCCAAGTCAATGAGGATGCTCGGACAGTCCCTCACAGGTCCTCGGCCTCCACCTCCCACCTAGAAAATGTCAGCTCCAGCCGATCACAGTGCAGTGCGATTTTTCTATAAATAATGTGCATGCCTGCATCTGAGCAGAGATGTGAATGTCTAGAATGTGCCTGACAGGCCCAGGAGGAACTGCAGCAGCTGTGGGGACACAATCCACTAAGGAATCCGATTTGGACGGAACTCAAGGCAACTAAAACTAGTTCCACTGTTTTTTCTTGGCAAGGCTTGACCAGGGAAACTGTTACCACTGTTGCTAATTCATGGTAATCGGGATGGGGACTTAACAGTAACTAAAGCAATGACAGAATTTGCTAGTCAATTACAATGGCACAGATTCCTGAGAATGGAAGAACTGTTGCCCAGGAATACAGTTCAACAGGTCCTCCCCATGCCCCGGCAAACATGGCATTTCCACGCACCCCTGCTTTGGTCCCCCCGGCCAACACTCTCCTTATCTTGGCCATCTGATGGCATCTCTCCACAGCTGGAAACACCTGACCTCTTGTCACCCTCCCATCTGCCCTGCCTTCCTCCAGCCCGGGATATTCAGGGATGCCCACATCCAGGACCAGGAAACCAGGGTTATTCTAAACCAGTGCCTGCATTCAAAGTCCTCCACGGCAGGACAGTCACCAATGGCCAACACTCCCAGAACCTTCCACCTCAAAACGCTGCATTCTCTTTGCTATGTACACACGGAGGCATGTCAGGTTCTACCTAAAGGCATCATCAGGTTCCACGCTGGTCAGGAGCCCAAGCCTAGTCACTCTGCATGATCTCACCTCACCATCCACCGAGAAGCCTGCAGTTTTCCTCTGGTGCACGGTGTGGATGGTGGATGCATTTCCCCTGAAGACTCGGAGACGGGAGCCTGGCCAAGGAGACCTGTCACCCCAGCCCCTGCAAGGCCTGGATGTCCCCTCTGCTGTCCGCACACAGTACCACAAGTCTAGCAGTGCTGGCTCAGTGGTGGGATCCACCTGAACCCGCAGAGGACTCGGGGCAGAACCATGCAGCTGGCTGCAGCCAGAGGCCTAAGGGATCCCCACGAGGCTCTCCAGCCACGGTGCCCTCACCACAGGTGCAGCCATGCAAGACAACTGCCTGCTGAACTGGAAACGTCCCAATCTGCTCAGCCAACACAGAAAGACAACAGCCACCTACAGCTGCTGAGCCCCGAAACGTGGCCACTGGGCCTGAAGGGCTGAATCTGGAATTTAATCTGTGAAGTTCTTTTCAAATGTGTTTAGCTATGTAATCAAATCTTTATTCTAATTGAATTTAGAAGAGCCTCTGGCTATGGGCTCCCTTGTCAGGCATCACAGCTCCATGGAGTAAGAATGGGAAGGAGAGGCTCAGAGCCTCTCTGCATTCTCCATGCTAATTCAACAAGTCATCATAAGGAAAGGCACTCCAGCAGGAAAGGTGTGCACGAGAAGAACTGGGTTGGCCCTGACACAAGCATGACCCCCCGGCATCACAGCTGCCTCGGCCAACAGGCAAAAGACAATGACGCCCACCTGGACAGGCCACCGGATGTGATGATGCACCCCAAGTCCTGGTCCCACAGCAGCCAGACACCACCCGCTGCTCGTCCCGGGTGAAACACAAGCCCTGGTCCGACAGCAGCCAGAGACCACCCGCTGCTCATCCGGGTGAAACAGGCAGAGCTGCCCAAGCCCTCAAAAGCAGGAAGAATTAAGGAGGCAATTCCCGCGATTCCCATGACACACATGACACGCCTCGGAGACAGACACAGGCTTCACTGTGAAAGTGCAGAGGACAGTGCAGTCCCTAGGCAGGCTGCTGCTTCCAACCATCGGGGAAGAAACCAGATCCATTTCCTAGTAGGAGAATCATTTGTACCATGATTAGACAGAAGACAGAAGGTGGCTGATGTTATCAAATCACCAAGCACCACACGGCTGCTTCTCCAAGGAGGGCCTGGATACTTGCAGCCACCCGCGTAGGGGCCACAGTGTTTACAATGGAGACACGGGTGACTGAGGTCTGGTTTCCTCAGGGAAGCTAATTTTGAACTGTCACCACTGAGGAATCGGTCATTTGCAGTCACTCACCCTCAATGCAGAAGAGGGCTCAAGACACTGCACCAGACTTCAACACTCAGAGTTTGGTTCAAATTCACAAGTTTTACAAAATGTCTATTTACTTGGGATGCCAGAAGAGATGTAGCTTCACACACACACACCCGGGTTGCTTAGCCCCTCCACCAGTGGATCTCACCAACAGATGACACATCCACACCTCGTCCATGGCAGCACAGAACACCACTTGGAAAACAGCCACTCCCACCAGTCTTCCTGGCTTTGGTGTTTAAAACCTGCATCTCATGCGTGAGATCACACTTCTCCGAACAACAGACATTGCGACTGTCATTTCACCCAAAAGGGCTTTAGGAAATGACACGCGACCCAGACGCCAGAGGTCGCCGGCCACTGTACTCTAGCCAAATTCCTTTGTGCCTGTAGTGAGGCTTCACAGATACAGTCCGGTCACATTAATGACCGTATGAGAAGCTCAGGGCAGAGACGAACTCAGTGCTGAAGTTTTACACATCTATCGCCCTTTTGTTTTATCCAGAAGACAACGGAGAAAGGCCGGGGCAGATCACCTCATTGAGTGTAATGACTCCAGCCACTTCTCTTCACCCCAGGTCACCCCTCAGTCACACGCTTTTGAGAAACCAAAGCCATTCTGTTCTCTTCACTCTGGGTTCCAAGTACTAAATTCCTCCGTTTTATCAATTAGATTATCAAGCAGCCATTTGTAATCTGGACTGCAATCTGAGACGAAATTTAAAACTAGGCCGGTCACGGTGGCTCAAGCCTGTAATCCCAGCACTTTGGGAGGCCGAGACGGGCGGATCACGAGGTCAGGAGATCGAGACCATCCTGGCTAACACGGTGAAACCCCGTCTCTACTAAAAAATACAAAAAACCAGCCGGGCGAGGTGGCGGGCGCCTGTAGTCCCAGCTACTTGGGAGGCTGAGGCAGGAGAATGGCGTAAACCCGGGAGGCGGAGCTTGCAGTGAGCTGAAATCCAGCCACTGCACTCCAGCCCGGGCGACAGAGCGAGACTCCGTCTCAAAAAAAATAAATAAATAAATGAATAAATAAAACTAATTTAGGTTGTGGTAATAGCTCCTATTTGTTATAGACAAGGCATGAATGAAAACTTTGATCTGTTTGTTCATAGAACAATTTTGTAAACAAAGCAATTATTCAAGCAATGACTGTCTTCAGTCAGATGCAAATTAATTGGCTCATAAAAGATTTTCCAATAGGAATTTTTAAATCCATGGTCTGTCTTTCCTGAGCCTGTCTCTGCACCTTCCCCCGAGTGCACAGCAGGACATCCCAGGGCATCCCATCAGCAGGCCCACTGAAGAGAACAAGCCCACAGCCCACAGCCCAGGAATCAAGTCCGAGCCCCAGCAGCCCCTCGTCCAGCCGGGGCTTCCTCACCAGCACAGCACCCAGAGGACTTCCAGGTTTAATGCCACGTGCGCTTGGAAAGTAGAGTGCTGGAAGGACCACAGCGGACATTCTACAAATGCAAATTCCCTCCTGGAACAGCCCAGCAACCCTCTGTACCTTCTTCAAAGTACCCATGCCAGGCAGGTGCAGAGTCTAATGGGGTGCCTAGGAATCAGCATTTAATACGATTCCGATGAATAAAAGAGTTTGAGAGGTCGGTCAGCGAGAGGCTGCCATGGCCTCCACTGATTGGCAGGCTCTGAAGAGACATCCAGGTAACAGGCCTGACAGGACAGGACAAGGATGGGGAGGTGGAGGGCAAATTCCATAGACCCCCCCCAACCACCCCGCCATCCCTACTGAGACTCCATGATTTAAGGAGAGGCAAAGCCAGGGAGAAAAGATGCCCGCACCACGCAAGGGACTGAGATTTCACCTAAAGCACGCAGCATGTGGCTGAGGGTCAAAGTTGGTCAAGTCAGGAGCACAGAACAGGGGTCACAGGCCCAGAGGTGCCCCCCACACCCAGACCTCCCAAGCACTGCCTGTCTCCTGCCTGGTTTATTTCCTGCCCCCTCTACTGTGTTGGTTTCTCAGCTGCCCCCCACCACCACACACACCTCTCTACAAGCTTGGTGGACTGAAAATAGCAGGAGGGGTAAGAGCTGGGCTCTGGGGCCAACGTCCTGCCTGAGACATTAGTT
>NW_022315626.1:0-12022 GCF_002776525.5 Piliocolobus tephrosceles
CTCCTAACATTAACAGCCCAGGATGAATCTTCTTACCTCTTCCACTCCTCTGGTTACACAAGTTAAAGCATAAAAGCAAAGATAAAACAACTAGAAGTGAAATGGGCATCAGTGTTAGCGATCACAGAGGTACAGTCAGCAGTTTGATCTAATCGATTTCAAGATGATTTCTTTTCAAATATAAGAGATTTGGGGCAAAAATATTATAGGAACAAGGAAACAATTTGTTACGAAATGTAGGAATTTGATTAACTAAACTGTTAAAGTCAAACTGATTTGTTGATATTTGACCTAGAAAGAAATCGTTTTTATGGTAACTCATTTTAACTTAGCAGACTAACCAGTTTTAGGAGCAAACAGTGAAGTGCTGCTTTTTAGTTTTTGTTCACATTATATCAGTTGCCTTTTAACTAGCTACTAAAAGTTAATTACCACATCCAGGTTAGTAATCAAAACTGTAAACAGTAAAATAATCACCTTCCCCACACTGGGATGGCATTCTCATGTTTACTACACCTTCCTTTAAAATTTACCTTTGAATAACATCCACGATTGCCACATAAAGAATAAAATAACTAGGACTACAATCAAGCAGGAGGCGAAAGATCTCTACAACAAGAATTACAAAACACTGCTCAAAGAAATCAGAGATGACACAAACGAATGGAAAAACATCCCATGCTCATGGCTCAAAAGAATTAAGATCGTTACAATGGCCACACTGCCCAAAGCAATTTACAGATTCATTGCTATTCCTATCAAACGACCAATGACATTCTTCACAGAATTAGAAAAAACTATTTTAAAAATCACTTGGGGCCAGGCACAGTGGCTCACACGTGTAATCCCAGCACTTTGGGAGGCCGGGGCGGGTGGATCATGAGGTCAGGAGATCGAGACCATCCTGGCCAACATGGTGAAACTCTGTCTCTACTAAAAATACAAAAATTAGCTGGGTGTGGTGGCACACACCTGTAATCCCAGCCACTCAGGAGACTGAGGCAGAAGAATCACTTGAACTTGGGAGGCAGAGGCTGCAGTGACCCGAGACTGTACTGCTGCTCTAGCCTGGGCGACAGAGTGAGACCCTGTCTCAAAAAAATAAAAATCACTTGGAACCAAAAGAGAACCCAATTAGCCAAGGCAACTAACTCTAAGCAAAAAGAACAAAGCTGTAGGCATCACATTACCTGACTTCAAACTATACTACAACGCTACAGTAACCAAAACAGCATGGTAACTGGTACCAAGACAGACACATCGACCAATGTAACAGAATAGAGAGCCCGGAAATAAGGCCACACACCTACAACTATCTGATCTAAGACAAAGCTAACAAAAGCAATGGGTAAATAACTCCTTATCCAATAAATGATGCTGAGATTACTGGCTAGCCATCTGCAAAAGATTGAAAATAGACCCCTTTTATACCATATATAAAAATCAACTCAAGATGAATTAAAGACTGAAGTGTAAAACCTAAAATTGTAAAAAAAAAAACCTGGAAAGACAACCAATACCATCTGGAGACATCTCGCAAAGATTTCATGATGAAGACACCAAAAGCAATTGCAACAACAACAACAAAAAATTGACAAATGGGACCTAAATTAAAGAGCTTCTGCACAGCAAAAGAAACTATCAACAGAACAAACAGTCTACAGAGTAAAAGAAAAATTTTGCAATCTATCTGACAAAGATCTAATATCCAGCATCTATGAGGAACTTAAACAAATTTACAAGCAAAAAAAAATGAACAACCCCTATAGTGGGTAAAGGACATGAACAGACTTTTCAAAAGAAGACATACATGTGGCCAAGAAGCATATTTAAAAAATCCTCAATATCACTAATCGTTAAATGCAAATCAAAACAATAATAAGATACCATCTCATGCCAGTCAGAAAGGCTGTTACTAAAAAGTCAAAAACTAAGAGATGCTGGCAAAGTTGTAAAGAAAAGGGAATGATTATACACTACTAATTGCACTGAAAATTAGTTCAGCCATTGTGGAAAGCAGTGTGGCGCTTCTTCAAAAAACTTAAAATAGAATTACCAGTCAATCCAGCAATCCCATTATTAGGTACATACCCAAAGAAAAGCAAATTATTCTACCATAAAGACACATGCACATGTATGTTCACTACAACACTATTCACAACTGCAAAGACATGAAATCAACCTAAATGCCCATCAGCAGTAGATTGTATAAATAAAATGTGGTACATATACACCATGAAATAGTACGCAGCCATAAAAAAAAACAAAACAAGATCATGTCCTTTGCAGCAACAGGGATGGAGCTGGAGGTCATCGTTTTAAGCAAACTAATGCAGGAACAGAAAACCAAACACCACATGTTCTCACTTTTAAGTGGGAGCTACCTGGTAAGAACACATGGAGACACAGAGGGGAACAACAGACATTGGTGCCTGGGCCTAATTGATGGGGTGGGGGGAGGAGGGAGAAGATCAGAAAAAAATACCTATTGGGTACTATGCTTATTAACCTGAGTGACAAAATAATCTGTACACCAAACACCCATGACATGCAGTTTACCTATATAACAAACCGGCATATGTACCTCTGAATCTGAAATCAAAGTTCAAAAGAAAACAAAATATTAAGTTTACCTTTTGAAATAAGTTCATTATTTCCCATTTCTTACGTATGTTGTGATGAAGTCAAGACACCTGTATTCCAAATGCAGCTCTACCATCTACCACTATGGGTAAATACCATGGGCCTCAATTTTCTAATCTGTAAAATAATGTCTTTTCACAAGATGAATTCCAATGCTCCATTCAGCTCCAATACTCTATGATAAACTCCTTGCATAAAAATTCCAAAATAGTCCAGAGTTAAGGTACTTTGTACTAGAAGAGAATGAAATGCAGAGTATGATGAGTTAGGCAAGAGAAGCATTAATGCTGAAAAGCCTGCTCTTTCCCCCTAAAGTATGCCGTCAATCTTTCCAGGCTGAGAGAAGTTCTATTGCAGGAGGCAGTTAGTGGAGAGACATTAGAAAGACCCAGAGACAGACAGCTGTCTGCCTCACTGAAGATTTGAAACCACTCAATCATTTATTACACAGTAACTCCAAACTGGTAAACTTTTTGTCTAGAGAAACCTCAAGCCTAGTTAAAAGAATTAAGTCCCTGTTCTGAGTTTTTCACATTCTTACTCACAGAGCCTGAAAAACAGAATTATTTAGGTTAATTTCTTTCAGCATCTACTCAGAGCTTCGTTTTGCCATCACCTTGGTCCTCTTGTATCTACCCTTCTCCTGATGTCTTGTGGCAACAGACTCAGAAACAGTGTTTCCCATCATGCACTTAATGGACTGCTCACTGTTGAGCCCAGACAGGAAGTGTTTCCTAACTTTCTCCTTAGAAAAGGTTTTCACTGATACCACAGAAATATAACAGATCATAAGAAATTACCACATACAATTTTATGCTAACAAATTGGATCATGTAGAAGAAATAAATTCCTAGACACATACAACATACAAAGACTGAATTCTGGAGAAATAGAAAATCTGAACAGATCAATAATGAGTAAGAAGATTGAATCAGTCATAAAATGTCTAACAAAGAAAAGCCTAGAACCTGATGGTTTCACTGCTGAATTTTACCAAACATTTAAGTAACCAATTCCAATTCTTCTCAAATTCTTCCAACAAACTGAAGTGGAGGGAATACTTTCAAACTCTTTCTAGGAGGCCAGGATTACCCTGATACCAAAGCCAGACAAGGACTCCACAAGAAAATTATAGACCAATGATGAGCAGAGGTGCAAAAATTATAGACCATGATGAGAGGTGCAAAGCTCCTCAACAAAATGTTAGCAGACCTAACTCCACAACATTAAAAGAATCATTGTCATAATCAAGTGAGATTTCTCCCAGCAATAAAGGATGGTTCAACATATGCAAGCCAATAAATGTAATATACTACATTAAGAGAATGAAGGATAAAAATCACATGATCATCCAAACAGAAGTAGAAATGGTAGTTGACAAAATTCACCAACTTTTCATAACAAAAATTCTCAACACATTAGATATAGAAGGACATAATAAAGGACATACACGACAAACTCATAGCTAACATCATACTCAATGGTGTAAAACCAAAAGCTGTTCCTCTAAGATCAAGGACAAGGCAAAGATGTTCACTCTCACCACTTCTATTCAGCATAGTACTGGGAGTCCTAGCCAGATAAATTAAGCAAGATTTTTTTATTAAGGTACCCTAATAGGAAAGGAAGAAGTTAAATTGTTTATATTTGCTGATGACATGATGTTATATATGGAAAACCCCAAATACTTTAGATATACCCAAAAACTGTTAGAACTGATAAAATTTCAGTAAAGTTGCAGGATACAAAATCAACATACAACAATCAGTAGTGTTACTGTATTGGAATAGCAAACTATCTGGAAAAAAAAGAAAAAAGAAAATCAAGATAAACAATTTTATTTACAATAGTAACAAAACAATTTCAATGCTTAGGTGTAAATTTAACTAAGGAGGTAAAAAACCTGTATACTGAAAACTATAAAATACTGATTAAAGAAACTGAAGAAAACACAGGTAAATGGAAAGATATTCCATACTGATAGATTGAAAGAATTAATATTGTTAGAATGTCCACACTACCAAAAGCAATCCACAGATTTAATGCAATCCCATCAAAATTCCAATGTCATTTTCCACATTGGAAATGTGGAAATAGAAAAAACAATCCTTAAATTTGTATGGAACCACAAAAGACCACAAATAGCCAAAACAATCGAGCAAAAAGAAAAAATAGCTGGAAACGTCACACTATCTAATCTCAAAATATATTGAAAACCAATTGTAATCAAAACAGCATGGTATCAGCCTAAAAACAGACTCATCTACAAATGCAACAGGATGAAAAGCCCAGCCCAGATATAAACCCACACATCTGTGGTCAACTGATTTTCAACAAACTTGCCAAGAATATACAATGGAGAAAGGAGAGTCTCTTCAATAAATGTGGTATTGGGAAAACTGGATATGAAATTGGATCCTTTTCTCACATCATATACAAAAATAACTCAAAATAGATTAAAAACTTAAATGTAAGATCTAAAACTGTAAAACAACTAGAAGCAAACACAGGAAAAAAGCTCCACAACACTGGTCTGGCAAGCAGCTTTTTTCTATATAACCCCGAAAGAACAGGTAACAAAAGCAAAATCAGACAAAGGTAATTGCACCAAACTAAAAAGCTTCTGCAAACAAAGGAAAAAATAACGGAGTAAAGAGACAGCCCACAGAATGAGAGAAAATATTTTCAAAACATGCATGTGACAAGGGGTTAATATACAAAATATATACAGAACTCAGACTACTTAATAACAAGAAAACAACCAATTTTTTTTTTTTTTTTTTTTTTTTTTTTTTTTTTTTTTTGAGACAGAGTCTCATTCTGTTGCCCACGATCTCGGCTCACTGCAATCTCCACCTCCCGGGCTCAAGCGATCCTCCCACCTCAGCCTCCCGAATAGCTGGGACTACAGGCACCCGCCACCATGCCTGGCTAATTTTTTTTTTTTGTATTTTTAGTAGAGACGGGGTTTCACCATGTTAGTCAGAATGGTCTTGATCTCCTGAACTCATGATCCACCCGTCTCAGCTTCCCAAAGCGCTGGGATTACAGACATGAGTCACTGTGCCTGGCCAACAACAAGATTTTTTTAATGGCCAAAGAACCTGAGCAAACATTTCTCAAAAGACAACATACAAAAGGCCAACAGACATGAAAAAATAGACAGCATCGCTAATGATTAGGGAAATTAAAACCCCAATGAGATCTCACCTCACACCTGTTAGAATGCCTCTTGTCAAAAAGATGAAAAATAAGTGTTGTTGAGGATGTACAAAAAGGGGAACTGTTGTACATTGCTAGTAGGAATGTGAATTATATAGCAACTCATAGAAGTAGAGAGTAGAGTCATGGTTGCCAGAGGCTGTGTGGTGAGGTGAGGGAGGGAGTGGGGAGTTGTTGGTCAAGGAATACAAAGTTTCATAGTCGGAAGGAATAAGTATTGAGATCTATTGCACCACAAGGTGACTGTAGTCAATAATAACGTATTACGTATTTCAAAATAACCAAGAGAGTAAATTTCAAATGTCTCACCATAAAAATAACAGGTAAAGGAGACGACGGACATGTTAGTTATTAATAGCTTGATTTAATTGTTCCACATTGCATATATCAAAACATCACATAAATGTAGAAAAGCAATTAGACTTTGCTTTGAACAGATAAAGTATACCCTTCTCAGGATGCTTCTGCAGGCTTCCAGAAGAATCTCTCCTTATTCAGTGCCTCTGTCCTGAGTCACACACCCCAACCCACCTTCCACTCAACTCTCCACTCTATTCTCAGTCTACCAGCTCTGACTCTGTTTCCTGTTTATAGTATTACTTTACCTTCCAGACCACTTCTCCAGCTCCAAGATCCTCTTTCAGCCCTGAACTATGATTTGGCACTCAATTCCTAGTTAGGATGCTTCCTGCCACTCTCAGTAAATATGCTGTTCAATTCAGCCTGGCCCATAAGCAGCCTACAGGCCCTTGTGGCCAAGGTCACCACCAGGCCTGCCCACAAGCAGAATCCATGCCACTGAGAATTCAGTCAAGCAGGTAAAGTCCCTACAGTGGCTCCATAAAGCTGCAAACTTCGTGAGGGGGAACATCTGAACCCCAGTTCAGAACAAATGCCTGAGACAGCAAGGTCCTGTCCCCTGTCTGTGCTGTTGGTGGGACACCTGATGATAACCAACTCTTGGTCTTGAGGAAAGGGAGAGAGTCATGAATAGTGTTTCATCTTAAACAGCTACCCAAGGCCCACAATAATGGTTACTACAAACAAATGCCCATTTTTGGATGACTGACTGAACACTGGTTTCCCCTATGGCAAATGGCCAGTGACTGAAAAAAAAAGGAATCCTAAATTATATTGTATGCAGCCTTATTAATGGAAAACCAAGTGAGAGTCCTCAAAAAAAAAAAAAAAAAAAAAAAATAGAAATTTGGTCTTTACTCCTGGAATTATTCACAGGAAATAACACCTAATGATTATCTTTTGATACCAAATAAATGTCTACGAAGGGAAGATAAAACATTATTTCTAAGGATATAGCTGCCTTTGCCCATTCTCCTATGTATTTATGTTCTAGGTAAATGTACTTTTATTTGACTAAGAAACATTATTACAATATTGGATTCGTAAAAGTAGTTGGAATTGTATTTCCTCATTTCCTACTTAATAATATTTTGAGAAATCTTGATCATTTAAAACTCTTTAAACATAGTGTTGGAGAAATAAAACTACCTGCCAGGAGCTCAATTTATTCAAGCCATCCTAATTATCTCTGCACTAGGCTGCTACCAAATGGCGTCTATTTTTACAAAACAAAGATTTGAAGAGGCAACGCTCCCCTTGCAAGTCTGTTCAAACTATCCTGTCCTTCTCAGAAGGGAGCAGTGTAACCCTCCTCCCACCGTTAGCATCTAGCTGCCCTTCTGAACACCAGGATATGCTGCAATTCCCACAGAGGAAGCTCCAGCATGTTTCTCTGAAAGGCTGGGTTATCTACAGACTGGTCCAGGTCAAAACAGGAGATGTTATTATGCTGAAACAGAGGTAGCATTGTGTGATGACATGAAAACAGCTAAGAGAATGGAGGCCTGGATTCCAGCCCTAGTGCTGCCTTTAACTGGATAGGTGCCCTTGAGCAAGTCTGTTGGGCCTTTATGAGTCTCAGTTTTATCATCTGCCCTAGGGGAATAATAATATGGGCCCTTCAAACTGTGCAGGGTTGTAACGCACCTCAAATGAAAGAATCATGCAAACGTACCCTGAAAAGTTTAGATCTCTGTAAAAATGCCAGGTTGCAATCACCACTGAAAGAAATCTCATGGTATTTGGGAAGACAGCTAGTTCTAAAAGTTCCAGATACTAAGTCATATTTGCTCCATTCCCTGGTACATAATCTGATATCACTTCTTGATGCCTTATTAATGAAAAATATCCCAAGTCATCCTTGTAAACATTTTTCATGATTATTTTCTTTCACAGTGTTTTTCTCTTCAGAATCAACAGCTGAATAATTCAACCCATGTCTATAAGCCCACTGCCTTCTGTTGGCAGGACTAACAATGGAGATGGAAAAAAATGAGGCAGAAGAGAGCAAAGCCGTCCCTTTTCGTATTTCCATCAGAGACCTTGCCTGGAATCTGTCCTAGGTCCTTAGCTTCTTTTATTGGCGAAAATATTGCCTGTTACAGCTCTTGTCACTGCCTTGGAGACATCTCACCCTGACTGGGAGGCTGATCACATTGCTGTCAGTGGCTTCAGCGGGTTCGCCTACCTGCTTGTCTTGCATTTCACGTCCGTGCAAATTGCGGCAGAAAGGTCAGCCAGAGAGATGCGCAGCGTTTCCACTGCACCTTCAGCAGAAGCCCACTTCACCCCCTCCTTTGCTCACCACTCCTCAGCCTGGGTCCTCAGGCCCTTATTTTCCGCCCAGTTCACACAAACCCTACTACTTATTTTTCTTCTCTCCAGCAGTGGAACAAAGCTACATTGCCGTCTGCAAACACAATTCCTTCTGTAGATCAGACCGAAAGAATGTCTGATCTTCCCAGTAGAGTTTTTCTTATCTTTAGAAGAAAAATCCAAAGTGACTTTGGCTGTGGTCAGTCATTAGCCCTGAAGTCACCAACTTCATTTGTCTGTTTTACTCTTAAAATCAGGGTGACAGGAATGTTCTCTTGGCAGCTGGCCATTCCTTTCAGTATCATTGCTGTGTCTTCAGTAAGCATGAAGTTTGGGATTTGAGTTGAGACTCCTGGAGACCTCAACATCTTTCCAAGGCTAGAAGTTCTGACAGCATCTCGGTCAGGTTCCAAGTTTGCTTCCCTTTGGGCAAAAACTCGAGTATACCAGATTCTCGGGCAAATACAGGTTAACAAAAATGAGTCAGTCCTTCAGTAGCATGTGAGAAAATGTATATGACTTTCCTCTTGATCACCCTCTCCCAAAAGAACAGTGTGTCTTTTAAATGATTATTTTCCACGGCAACTTCCTCTACATCGAGAGTCACAAGAGTGGTCAAAGTTGGCCCAAGAAAACCTATAACTTTTATTCCCAAGTTGATTTTTCAAGCATCTCAGACCATTAAAGACCAGGTCAGCTTTCTCAGCTCCTCTCTAGTGAGAAAGGGTCTCCGGAGAAGTCAGTGAGGACAGCTACTCAGGTCGTCCATGGTCAGTTTAGGAAAACAGATCAAAATATTGTATGAGGTATAAAAATAAGCCATGAAAAATTGTATACTTTAGCAGAAAGCCACTGCTAAAATCCCAATACATTGAAAAGTTTCCCTGCAGTAATACTGGTCCACATTTCAGAAGGCTAGAGGGAAAACACTAAGAAATAATTTTCTTGTTCAAAGAATAATTTGTTCTTTGGTAGAGCTGCAAGTTTAGGCAGTATTTCATAATGGAACCCTTTGGGAAAGATTTGAAACTAAATAAGCTACATTCATTCCCTCATTCATTATTCAACCGTTATTCACTGAACACCTACTACATGCCAGGTTGGTTGGAGACTCAGTGAGGTTTCCAAAGATAAATCAACCCTGCCTGGATCCCAAACTAGGAATTTGACCAAACTCATTGAAAAGGAAAACGTCACCATTAGCAGCATCAACATAAAACTTCCTGTTTATCAAGTGCTGTGAACTATGCTGGATAGTCTCTTCCCAACAACCCTACCAGGGAGGTACAAGTGAAGTCAGTGAGATGCAGAGACTTCTGAATAAACTGGTAAACTGGCCAGCATATACACAGCTAGTATGTGGCAGTCAAGATGCAAACCAAGGCCACTCTGACCCCAAAGCTTTTGCTATGATGAGCACCGTAAGGTTCACTCTGAGAAAGCTGACTGGCAGTGCTAGAAGGGGAGAAATTACATCTCAGCCTTTCTGTAACGTGGGGTATCAAAACCAATGTTAACCTAGACTTGATGGTGTCCCCTTAATACACATGGAACATACAACTTGTCATCCTAGGAATGAACCTGGCAACTCACTTCAGTTTCTCATGCCCACTTATTTTTACAAAAGTTACTGATTGGGTCCTGGATCTTAACATCTTTGGACTGGCTACTCTGTCCTGACTCCTCCTGTGGCAATCAGTCCTGCTCTCATTGAACTTGCTATGTGTTCAGTCTGCCCACTTTCCTAGATCCCCTTTTCCTTTCCTGGCAGAAAACCTTGCCATGTGGTTCCCACAAGATTAATCCATATCCTCCCTATTAGCCCATTCTCATGTTGCTATGAAGAAATACCCGAGACTGGGTAATTTACAAAGGAAAGAGGTTTAATTGACTCACAGTTCTGCATGACTGGGGAGGCCTCAGGAAAATTACAACCATAGCAGAAAGTACCTCCTCAGGACGGCAGGAGAGAGACTGTGCCAGCAGGGGAAATGCCAGATGCTTATAAAACCATCAGATCTCGTGAGACTCACTCATTAACACGAGAACAGTATGGGGGAAACTGCTGCCATGATTCAATGACCTCCACCTGGTCCACCCTTGACACCTGAGGATTATTACAATTCAAGGTGAGATGTGGGTGGGAACACAAAGCAAACCATATCGCCTCCTTTCCCTAAGAACAGGATCAATCCAGATAACCTGAAGATTCCATTCCCGCTGACCACAGTGATTGGTTCAGATACAGTCATGGGACCCACTCATACCAATCAGTCTGGAATAGCAAGGAAGAGAGTCTCTTGCCGCTGGGCGGTAAGTTGGAAGAGTGAGAGTTCAGAACTCAATTGGCCATCTTTCCCCACATAAACAGCCGAGGGACAGAGTCCATGCACCCTGATAACACCGCAGAGTGTCTGGCCCCTGGTACCTGAGGCTAACTGCACATCTGGTCTTTTCAGTGTGGAGTGCCAATAAGTGCCTTCTTTCTAGAAGCTCATTGGAGTTGGGTTTCTGTCGCTAGAAATCACAAAAATTCTAACACATTAGGGCAGTTAGTTGTCTACAGAATTCTTTGATTATGTGTGCCCCATCACTAAAAAATTTCACTCACCCTTAGTATATGTACATTTATTATATACTTGTATTGTGGCACAAATCATTACAAAGCATGCACAAAACATATACATTATAAAAGGATGATTAAAAGCTAAATATAAATAATAGCTTAATGTTTTCTTTCTGAATCCCTTTGAATTACCTTGCAAGCCCCTGAATAGCCACATTCCACTTTAGAGACCACTTTATTAAAGAATAGTCCCCAACCTAATGGTTTACAACCTGAAGCCATATTGGAAGGCTTTTCTTCAGAATGCCAATGTTGTCAATAATATGACTGCAATCTAACATAAACCTTCAGAATCAAATTCTCCTATTATAAGCAGATGCCCAATCATTAGCTTTTAATTATATATTTAAACTGCAAATATTTCAAAAAAGAACACCATTCCAAATGGACATATCTGGAACTCTGTGGAAAGGGAAAATGATCTAAGCAATAATTCTGGACAGAGCCATGTCTACTGTCTTCTACCAAGAGAGCAAACAGGAAGAAACACTATTCAGTTTCCTGAGGTCTGTGTGGAGGCAATCAATGCAGTCAGAAGAATCACAGCAAGAGTGTCAAGGCCCATGCCTATGAAGAAACATCACCTTTGTACTTATAAACTGCTCAATAAAAGTGTTGCGGGAAATCAGGCACCCCGAGCAGAGGGACCAGCTGAAGCTGCGGCAGAAGAATATAAATTGTGAAGATTTCATGGACATTTATTAGTTCCCCAAATTAATACTTTTATAATTTCTTATGCCTGTCTTTACTGCAATCTCTGAACATAAATTGTGAAGATTTCATGGACACTTATCACTTCCCCAGTCAATACCCTTGTTATTTCCTATGCCTGTCTTTGCTTTAATCTCTTAATCC
>NW_022315626.1:12032-17943 GCF_002776525.5 Piliocolobus tephrosceles
CTGCCCTCCCCATGGAATTAACTTTCTCATAACTTGACTTTGGTGCCCGTCACACTGTGTCATAGCTAGGTGGCCTTCATCTAGCTCTTTCACCTATCTGTAGGTATTTTGACTACATTTCATTCATCTCTGCATCCCCAAGGCTTTCTTAACACAGGACGGGGCAACTTCTGTGAGGAACAAATGCATGCATTACCCAGCTTAGAGCCAAAAAAAGAAATTTATTTAAGGTTTTTGTTTGGCAAGAGATAAAACAGTAAGAACTCCAATGTACAAGGAACACCATTCCAAATACAGAACTTTCTCATCTCTACCTGAAGATGAAAAGTGGATAAGAAATGGTGAGCCTTAGGTGAGTCCCTTTAAACCCATATGTGGTAAGACCTGCAGCCTGAGTCTACTGCTTCAAAAGGCAAGAGAGGTACCTTCTCATGCTTTCTCAATGACGCATTAAAATAAAGAAAATAATAACGGAAAATATTCAATATATGTGATAAGCTCTTTACATGCATCAACAAAAAATATAAATATGTACTATCATCCCCAATTTACAGATGTGAAAACTGAGATTTGCAGAAGTCAAATAACTTACCCGAGTTAACAAAGTCAAAAATCAAACGCAGAATTGTGTGACTTCAAAACTGTGCTTTATTAGAGGTTTCATTTGTTAAGCAACCCCCTCTCCTCTAAGTGGCCCTAGCTGTAATCCCTCTCAACCAGGATGCAGGATTTAATCCTTGGGTCCTTGTTGACTATGTTCCCATTTAACCCCTTTGCTGACTGACATCCTGTTTTTCCCAGCCTCTAGGATTGCTAGGACAGCACCTTTAGGACTGCTGATTCTAGCAACCCTCTGCTGCCCCCACCTGGCACCCAGAAGCACATACTCGATCATTTCAACCTTATTAATCCCTCACTAGCACTATCCAATAGCCACAATATGTAGCTCAGTTTTCAAGAAGCTACATTAACAAAGTAGAAAGAAATGGATTAAATCAATTTTCATTACTTTGTTTGAGACAGGGTCTCGCTCTGTGGCCCAGGCTGGAGTGCAGCAGCCTGGCGTGATCTAGGCTCATTCCAACCTCCAAGTCCCAGGCTCAGGTGATCCTCCCACTTCAGCCTCCCTAGTAGCTGGGACTACAGGCTCGCAACACCACGTCCTGCTAATTTTTCTATTTTTAGTAGAGACGGTTTTGCCATGTTGCCTAGGCTAGTGTCAAACTCTTGGGCTCAAGCAATCCTCTGCCTTGGCCTCCCAAAGTGCTGGGATTACAGGTGAGAGCCACCACACCTGGCTACATTTTTATTTAAACTTATATATCCAAAATTTTATCATATTTTACACAATTTTTCCATCAAAATCTGGTATATATTTTTACAATTAAAACATATCTCAGCACCATGGGAAAGGTATATTTAAACACACACACACACACATCACAATTAGCCACTTTTTAAGCACTCAGTTGCCACATGTGGGCTAGTGGCTGCTATACTCAGCAACTTACCCTGAGACACTAAATCCACTTTTCTTTTTTTTTTTTTTTTTGAGACCGAGTCTCGCTCTGTCACCCAGGCTGAAGTGCAGTGGCCGGTTCTCAGCTCACTGCAAGCTCCGCCTCCCGGGTTTACGCCATTCTGCTGCCTCAGCCTCTGAGTAGCTGGGACTACAGGCACTCGCCACCTCGCCCGGCTAGTTTTTTTTTTGTATTTTTTAGTAGAGACGGGGTTTCACGGTGTTAGCCAGGATGGTCTCGATCTCCTGACCTCGTGATCCGCCCGTCTGGGCCTCCCAAAGTGCTGAGATTACAAGCTTGAGCCACCGCGCCCGGCTTAAATCCACTTTTCATGTCTGATGAAATGAGTAAAGTGTTTCTGTATGGAGAGAATATGGCATTAACAATTTTAAATACTTAGCTAACATGCTCCACTAAATCAATCTGGATTATGATAGAAGTCTATTACTTGAGAGGCAATCTTAATATAATGAAGAAAGCACAGGCTTAATAGTAAGATGACCTCAACTTCAAATCCCAGCAGAACAACAGATGAAAGGGTCTTCACTAATTTTAATGTGAGAAAGCAGGCATTTATTTAATGGAAAATTAACACTCAGCAAATGGATAACAACTTGTGGTACACTTGTATGATGGAATATTATACCTCATTTACATTCATAAACTAGGTCTACCTGTATGCACAACATGGATATAACAATAATAATGTTTCGTGAAAAAAATATATGATACAATAGGACATCTTTAGGAGACCATTTTTTAAAAGTATACATACATGCAAAATAATATAATACATGGTTTGTGGATATAGACTGATGAAGCTAAATTATGAAGACACACCTGAAAAGGTAAATATCCACTTAAGAAGAGTGGTTCACCCCTCCCCCCACCCGCCGAGAGAGCAGAGAAATCTGCTGGCCCCTCACAGGGGACGGATGCTCTACAATCGGGGAAAGGGGGTGATAGGCCCCGGGAAAGCTGGCTTGCCTGCCTGTTCTTCTCACAGAAATGCCTCTTTTTTTTTTTTTTTTTTGAGACTGAGTCTTGCTCTGTCACCCAGGCTGGAGTGCAGTGGCGTAATCTCAGCTCACTGCAGCCTCTACCTCCCAAGTTCAAGCGGTTCTCACGTCTCAGCCTCCCAAGTAACTGAGACTACAGGTGCCTGCCATCGTGCCCGGCTAGTTTTTGGGTTTTGTTGTTGTTGTTGTTGTTTTTTAGTAGAGAAGGGTTTTCATCATGTTGGCCAGACTCGTCTCAAACTCCTGATCTCAAGTGGTCCACCCGTCTCAGCCTCCCAAAGGTAAGTCACCACAACCAGCCAGATATGCCTCTTCAAAAAGACATCTGATGAAATACTATAATTTCTAAGTGTTTGGATGTTGTTATAATTATTAAATTAATCATTGATACATTAATCATTTCAATTTACCTTCTTATCCATCACTACAATTCTTAAGAATAAATTGTCTGCCCAGAAATAAGAATGAGGAGTCGCAAGAAGCTTTGTTATTAGAAATATTAAATCAAGATGAAATTGCAGAGTTGTTCGCAGGCAAAAATGTAAAGGTACTTTCTGGCCCTTTCTATTGAAAACTAGAAGGAATTTAAAAGGGTAGTTGTCGTTGTTCATGTTTCACTGCGAGACAATTTAAGGAATTTACTTTGTTGCAATACATTTGACACTGCCTCAACTCCTGTTCCAATCACAGAAATGCCTCCAATTAAATACCTGCCAGGAATTAAAAACACTTTATTAATATCATTATGCCTTTAAAGGGGATATGGGGAGTTCTTTGCGCAGTCCTTGTGGTTTTTCTCTAAGTTTGAAATTATTTCAAAATAAAGTTTTTTAATTAAAAAAAAAAGGAGTGGTTCCCTAGGGGTTCTCTGGATGGAGAGAAATGGAACACAGTGTGGAAGGGTAGACTTCAACTGTATTTGCAATGATTTATTAAGAAGGAGGAGGAGGAGGAGAGGGAAAAGAAATTCTAAGACCAAAACTCGGGCAGTTAACAAATGACTACACATCAGGAAGTCCCTTGCCTGAAGAACACCATTTGTTCAGCCTCTCTCTCCTGTTAGTTTTGAAGGAGGAAACCCATCCAGTGCAATTCTTTTTTTTTTTTTTTCTTTTTTTGGAGACGGAGTTTTGCTCTTGTTGCCCAGGCTGTACTGCAATGGAGCAATCTCGGCTCAACGCAACCTCTGCCTCCTGGATTCCAGCGATTCTCCTGCCTCAGCCTCCCGAGTAGCTAGGATGACAGGCGTGCACTGCCACGCCCGGCTAATTTTGTATTTTTAGTAGAGATGGGATTTCTCCATGTTGGTCAGGCTGGTCTTGAACCCCCAATCTCAGGTGATCCGCCCACCTCGGTCTCCCAAAGTGCTGGGGTTACAGGCGTGAGCCACCACACCCGGCCACAATTCTTAATCTAGAGAGTTTCAGACAAGCTCCAACCCAAAAATCTGTTTTCCAAGATAGCCCACCTTCCCACATGGCAAATCTGTCCTTCAACAGCACTGGCTTGGAGAAGGTTCGAGAAGCACAAAGGGACAGTTGCTAAATATTGAACTTACCACCTAGACAAGTCTGGGAAGAAACGACTTTCTGAACCACCTAATGATTGAAGTTAAATGGAGCATGAAAAGGAGTGCCTCCACAGTTTACTCAGTCTGTAGGATTTCTACAGAGAGCTATACCCAGAATAAGAAATTTTTAAGTAATTAATGCAAAGTTACTTGTCCTGCAGCCATTTGGATTTTAATACAGTGCTTACTGAGGAGTTCTTCCTAGACATCTTTTTTAATCAACATCTCCTAACCCATCTGTGCTTCTGCAGTGAGGTTTCTAATGCTGAAGTGCTATGACTATTTCCATTTGCTCCATTATAATTATGCAAAACCATGTGTTTTGTTCTGCCTGATCCCAGTTCAATTTAAATACTGATTAAATTGGAAATAAATTAATGTGCTGCAAGTGTTGATGGAATCATCATAAACCGGCACTTACCCCTGGAAACAAACCATCCTCTAATGAATTAATTGTACTCTTTATTTGGGGAGAACATTAGATGTAATCAAATGGAGTGCACACAGATTCACAGGCCCAAATAAATGGGTATGTTACAAGTAGGACAGTAAATTAAGGTAATTTCAAGAGGCTCTCTAGCACAGGATACACAGGCTGTCATTAGAAAAATAAGAAGTCTAGCAAAAGAGAAAACATA
The DNA here is from genome assembly GCF_002776525.5 of Piliocolobus tephrosceles. Classification (NCBI taxonomy): domain Eukaryota; kingdom Metazoa; phylum Chordata; class Mammalia; order Primates; family Cercopithecidae; genus Piliocolobus; species Piliocolobus tephrosceles. The sequence goes on from NW_022315626.1 coordinate 16,780, forward strand.
TGATCTGCCTTGCCCATTTGACAATACCTTGTCCTTCCAAGGTAATGTGACTTTCAATCAAAGAGAATGGGAATGATTAATTCCATGATTAATAACAGGTACACATTCAAAGTAATGGAAATTCTAGATATTCACCAGAGAAAGCTTCTGCAGACACCACAGGAGTCTTCTACAAACCAGAATAACGCCATGGGCCCTGAGTTCATTGCAGATAAAATTTGGAAGCTCATTAAAGGTATTTTATGGCTAATCTTTATTTTCATGAGGGTCTTATAAACAGGAGATAGCTAAATTAGCAAGTGCATTTCAACTCTTAGAAATCACGATATTCCAACCCAAAGAGTGAGACAACTCTACCCCAGCTTTTCTGGAGATGAACCTGCATTGGACCTGAAAGGGTGGAGTTCTCAGCAGTTGAGGCATTCTCTGTGCACCCTGCCTATCTTTGGGGACCCCTGCTGAAGGATGGAAGGGGTCCTTCTAGCTTCTTTCAATTAGAACCCATGAACTTCTAAGAACACAATATTCAAAATAAGGAACAGATGACTTTCCTGGATGGATAGAGCTCACAATTAAGTGAGCAAGTACAGCAACCCATGTTATGGGAGTAAACCAGGCCCAGGCATAACCCAGGTTCCATCCAAATAGAGGCATCACAGATACAGGCGATGAGGTGTGCACAGGTAAGGAGAGCAGTAGGAAAAGAAAAAATGCCTGAACCTTTTTAGAAAAAACCTTCTCAGGCTGGCATGAGTCCAAAATTTAGCACCACATTTTAAAATACTTTTGTTTTTAATTACAAAGTCAGTACTTCTCATTTAAAGCAACATCTGAATTAACACACAAAGAAAAGTAACATTTAGAACACCCATAATGCTATCTATTCAGAAAATATTTGTCCTTGCAATGGTATTTGTAATTGTTTAAAAGAAAGATTCCTAAATCTCAGTACTGCTGACATTTTGAGCCAAATAATTAGTTGTGGTAGGGGGCCACCTTGTGCATTGCAGGATGTTCAACGGCATGCCTGATCGCTAATCACTAAAGTAGCACCAACCTCCACCCTGCTTGTAACAAGCTAAAGTGTCTCCAGACATTGACAAATGACCCCTCAGAGGCAAAAATCACTCTTGCTTGAAAACCACTCTTTTAGAGGAATCATAT
>NW_022315628.1:0-6001 GCF_002776525.5 Piliocolobus tephrosceles
GTTGGAGGCAGGGCCTGAGGGAAGGTGATTAAATCATGGTAACGAATTTCTCAGGAATGGTTCAGTACCATCCCCTTGGTACTCTCCTCAGGATAGTGAGTTCTCATGAGATCTAGTCATTTAAAAGTGTGTGGCACTCCCCATCTCTCCTGCCCCTGCTTTCACCATGTGAAGTGCCTGCTCCCACTTTACTTTTTACCATGAATAACAGCTCCCTATGTCCTCCTCAGGAGCAGAGGCTGCCATGCTTCCTGTATAGTCTGCAGAACGCTGAGCCAATTAAACTTCTTTTCTTATAAATTTCCCAGTCTCAGGTATTTTTTTATAGCAATGAAAGAATGGTCTAATACAGGGTTGCTTGGTTGAGGCACTGAGACAGTCTTCTAATGCAGGCCCCAACTGCCCAGAAGGACAAGCTCTCCTTGGCATGTATTTTATTACAAAGTCTGCCCCTGACATTAGGAGAAAGTTATAAAAGGCAGCAGTGGCACAATAAACCCCGATGAGACAAGTTTTTAACATAGTCTTTGTGATTTGCAACAATAAGGATGGGCAGAGGAAGAGAAAAATAATAGCCCAAGAGTGCAAATGTAGCCAAAAAAAAAAAAAAAAAATAGCCAAAGAGTAAAATTGTTAGCAGTTGCTTTAAATCCCCTGCAGATTCAGTGTTACCCATCCTAAGAAAGTGTGGTGAGAGTGACATGTACGATGTCCAGACAAAAGCCCCCAGCTCGTCAGCCCTTGGGCCAGAATCAGAGTGCCTTCTGGAACAAGAGAGCCACTGGAGGGAGGATAGCCTCAGGCTCCAAAGGGAGCCTTGGCTGCCGAAACTCATACTGGCAGAGAAAACAGGACTGACAGGGCCTGATGTTCCCCACAGCTCTCACTGGATACCAAACCCTCTTCACAGAAGAGCATCAGGTAACTCTTGATGTGGTAGGTAAAAATATTGAGTTCTTATTGGAAATGGGAGAAACCTTCTCAGGTCTAATCCATTTCTCAGGGCCACTGTCTTCCCGCTCCTATACCACAAGGAAGATTAATGGACAGCCAAAATTTCGGAGAGTCACCACCTCCTTGGTTTCATCATGGAGGGCTATACATTTTACCACAAGTTCTTGTGTGTGCCTGAGTGCCCTATTCATTTACTGGGAAGAGATTTACTTTCCCAATTACAAGCCACAGTTCAATTTTGAAAGCCTCGTGAAAAGGCAACAGGGCAAGAAGCAACACTTCTCCTACCTCTAAGCTCATGCCTTCCCACAGGAAAAGACCTATCTTTCTCCACATGTTGCCTCTCAAGTAGACTCCTCTGTTTGGGACATGGAAGTTTCTGGTAGAGTTGTTAATGTACCCTAATCCAGGTTATTTTAAAACCCAGTGTTAATTATCTATGGAAAAACAATATCCTTTGAGACCTGAGATTTGGAGGGGCATCCAGGTCCTGATAATAAAGTTTTGTAAAGTATAAATTGCTATAATCCTGTCAGTCTTCATGAAACACCCCCATTTTGCCTGTAAAGAAGCCAAATAGGGAATATAGATTTGTTCAGAATCTGAGAGCAGATAATTAAGCAGTAGTTCCAGTCCACAAAATAGGTCGTAATTCTTACATGATATTAACCCATGTCCCTGAAAGTGCTTGTATGTTCACAGTATTAGATTTAAAGGATGGTTTCTTTTGCATACCTTTACACCCAGGGTTCCAATGCGTGTTTGCTTTTGAATGAACTGATCCAGATACTTATGCTGCATCTCAGCCTACCTGGACTGTTCTTCCCCAAGGTTTTAGAGACAGTCCCCATATTTTCCACAATGCATTGGCAAAAGAGTTAAGGGAACTACAGTTAATTAATGGATCCCTCTTACAACATGTAGATGACCTATTAATTTCCAGCCCTACTAGGGAAAACTCCAATAAAAATACAATTCAGGTTCTTAGTTTTTTGGGAAAATGAGGATATTGGGTATCACCTCACAAGGCCCAAATTTATTTCCAAAGTGTTGCATATTGGACCCGAATGTTGGACTAAGAATATTCTTAGTCTCTCAGACTAAGAAACAATTAAAAGCCTTTTGGGGAATGGCCAGATTCTGATAGATTCAGATTCTCTGGTTGGGCTCACAGCAAAACCACTATTTGAAACTCTAAAATGAAATGAAGTAATTGTGAGCCTTTGAATTGGGACAGAATCTGTTCATAGGCATTCTTTTCTATTTATTTATTTTTGAGACAGAGTCTCATTCTGTCACCCAGGCTGAAGTGCAATGGTACAATCTTGGCTCACTGCAACCTCTGCCTCCTGGGCTCAAGCAGTTCTCCTGCATCAGCCTCCCAAGTAGCTGAGATTACAGGAACGTGCCACCACGCCCAGCTAATTTTTGTATTTTTAGTAGAGACAGGATTTCACCATGTTGCCCAGGCTGGTCTTGAACTCCTGGCCTCAAGCCATCTCTTTCCTCTTTTTCTCCTTTAATGTCTTAGTATTTCTCATCTAAAATTATATAATGTATTTATTTTTCTTATCTACTGCCTTAGTCACTGGAATGTAAACTCCATGAAGACTTTGGCATTGTCTAAATTTTTTGCTCTATTGCTAGAACCAATAAAGATACCTTATTAGCAATATTAAGTTCAGGCATTCTCCTCAGATTTCCAGAAATGATATCAACCAGCACATCTGACCATAAATTTATATGGTTCATTTTGATTACATAAATACATTATTTGTTAGAACATATAATCTCCAAATGTATCTCTTATGACAGTTGAAGAAATAACATTAAGGAAAGTTTCTTGAATGAAACAAAGCAAAAACATTCCATCACAAATGCAAAAGTATATACTTATATATGGTGAATGACTTCAAACTTCAAGACCTACTGTGGTTGGACTGGAATGCAGAATGTACAACAGTAGGTAGTAAGTGAATTTGAAGACTTACGAGTTATTTAAGGGGAAAAGTAGTTGTCCATACACTGAACGTGGTTGCTGTGCATAAATATAGGCTAAATGTTGCCATGTCTTCCAATTTTTTGAGGAAAGCTGAGAATATAAATATTTATGTGAAATTATGTGATATTTATGTGCCATCAAATAAAAAAATGTTCATAAGTGGACTGCAGCATACATCCCTATGGTTTAGAGTCTCTCTATTGAGTCGATGAGATAGTTATGTACTTCCACTTTCCAGGGCCTTTTTAGATTTATCTTCATCTTACTCACACTTTACCATTATGCCATTGGCCTGTTTCAAGCACATCATGAGAAATACAGCTATAAAACTCTCTATCGTATTTATTATAAGGAAACTTATTGAACTTAGTATGTCTTCTTTAAGAAAATTCTCAGACCACACTGCATTTTTAATTCCAGTTAACAGGTTTACACTGAGAATCAGGAAATGGAAAGTGTTATTATTTTTTTTTGAGAGCTGTAAAGAAGTCATTTCATTTTATCCCATGCAAATATATGAAATCATTTGGCATATATTTTTAGCAGTAGTTTATATGTATTACATCAATGAGTTCTAGTTGAACTTAGGAAATACTCCCTAAACATCAAAGATAATATTCTACTTTACTCTGATGGCTACCTTAATAATGTTAATGATCACATAATAATGTTAATAACATGTTAAAGTATTTGTATAGTGTGTGCATTCAATGGGCATGGGCATCATCTGTGTTCTTCACTGCTGCATCCCTGGGAACTGGAAGAGAGCCTGACATATGATAGGTTCTCAGCAAATATTTGTTATATGAATAAAAAATCCATTGTAACTTATAACTCATTATAACTTAAATACCAAATAAATATCCTAAAGATTGTTAAGAACCCAAGCAGCCAAGTGATACACAAACCTTCTAAAAGTATGACAAATATAGCTCTCATCTTATATATGAGGAAATTGAGACTCAATATAATTAAATCATTAGTGCAGGGAACACGCATCCTGATAAAATAATGCAAGTTTCAAAAATCTGTGCAGATTTTTAAAATTGTTTTATGTTGTCAGATGATCTTGGTTTTATAACTTATATAATATATGTTTATAAAATAATTACAACCACTTCACAAATCATCTTTCCTGCAAAGCATTATCATAAAATAGGAAAGAAATAAAGAGAGACAAAGTAAGGAACAAAGGAAAGAAAAGAAAACCCATGTGTCTTATGTTCAGAATGATACTTTCTGGTGAGCACACACACTAAGCAAGATAATAAAGCAAAAACCAGTACCTTGGTGCCAGGACTTATAGTAATAATTAGAAATTGAACATTCAGGAAACACATAATTAAAACTGCATATTTTATTTTTCAGTAGCCATTTACTTTTTATTGACTACATTCTTCAATTTAAATTTTTTAAAGAGGAAGAACTATTTGAGCAGAGCCTCCAAGTGTTACTTTCACATCCTCAGCTATTTTTCTGTTTAATATGGAATTCCTATTCAGAAGCATAGAAGCTTGATGTAATCATGTTCTAGTAATTTCTAGACAACCAACATTGAGTTTTAGATTTAAATTAAAAGAAGACTGTCTCTAATATACTTTGATTCTAATCTTAAATAAGGCTCTCACTGTACATGCATATTTCTAATAACCAGGTATCTTTGGTATTACTGTAAATTTTTCCCCAAATATGCAATAAGAAATTATCAGACTATGATTAACTCAAAAGATATTCTGTGATATATTTCTGAAAATAAAAAATAATAACTATTTCCTTCTACATATGTAATAAATATTTATAATTTATTAATTTAGAAAACAATGTAAAATACATAGAAGATGAAAAGCATCCATAGTCAAACCAAATGGAATAACCACTAATAATACAGTACATTTCCTTCTAAAACAATACATATACATTTATTTGCATAGAGGGGCACTGTAGTCCATACAAGGTTTTATATTCTCATTTAATTCATGATTGTAATTTGAGCTCTGTCTTTAGTTAAAAGTATCCTGTATTTATTGTTAAATATTTGGATGGTATTCAATATATTAAGCATATAAACTAATAATTTATAGAAAATATAATGCTATTTTCATATTTAATTATTGTATAATTTGGTATCTTTGAAACTGTTTTCAAGTCTGTCATGTAATATTACAATATCACGATAAACTTCTGTATGAATATCTTTGTGAATGTTTTTGATTATTATATTAGAATCATTTCCAAAATTAAGAATATGTAAAAAATGTGAACATTACACAAGTTCTTGATGTGTATCTCCAAAGTGTTCCCCAGAAGGCTTAAGTGAATTAACAGAAATAGAAAACGAAATACTGCATGTTCTCGTAAAAATGGGTAAGTGGGAGCTGATCATTGGGTACACATGGACATAAACATGGGAGTAACCGACCCTGAAGACTCGAGAGGCAGGCAGGGAGAGAGAAGCAAGGGTTAAAAAGAATCTGATACTATTTTCACCGTTTGGGTGATGAGCTCAACTGAAACCCAAACCTCAGCATCACACACTATATCCATGTAACAAATTTGCACATGTATTCATTGAATCTAAAATTAAAAAAAAAAAAAATTTGACACCATTTTTGATGTTTGACTTCTAACAACATTCAAGCCCTTCCTCACACCTCATGATATTTGCCATCACACCTGAAGCTGATTGGCAAGCAACCCAGGCAGGAAAACCACCCTGGCTGCAGCACCTAACCACAGTAAAAACCAGAGCCTCCTGCCCCTACTCACTCTTGTTTCACTTCGGATCTAACCTGAGCACTTTTTCTTGGGAAGTGGTTTGCAGTTACTCTGGAAACAACAAACTCTGATGTCTATTGGTGCCTGTGTATCATTCTTCCAGACATCTATGTATTTCTGAGGAAGGTGGAGGGCATTGACAGACTCACAGCTTCCAGCAGGGGATGCCAGGAGCCCAGATAAAACATTTATATTCTAATTAATGGTGTAAGAGTATACACTCATTTTACTACCCTTTTGTAAATTTGGTGGGTGTAGTTTTTAAAATTT
>NW_022315630.1:0-3588 GCF_002776525.5 Piliocolobus tephrosceles
ATTAAATTGTGATCAGATAACTTCTTGACATCTATTTATTTTTCAGGGTAAACTTGAATACCAAACATTCTCAGGAATATATTATTTTGTCAGTAGTATAATCCAAATATTTATATAATACAGTTATATTTCAGTTTTAATAGTTATCCAATATTATGCTGTATAGAATTCTTGTCTTTTCATGACTTATTTCAATGAGTACTATTTTTTACATTTTGAAATGTGGCAATTTATTCTTACAACAAATTTACATTGACAGAACTTTTAGTCACAGTATCATTTAACTCATAGGAAGGTGGTATTATATAGCATTATATAAGAACTCTCTGCATTTTAACATATAGGTCTCAGTTATGAGTGCTAGTTTATATGTATTTGTGTGTGTAATTACATGGTAGAACATTGTCATAAAATAAACATATAATTAAAATATTTACCTTTTCTACTATACAGTTGAGAAAGTATAGAGATAATCTGGTTTTAGAAAATTATCAAATGCCTCTGTGAATTAATCTTCTCCTTCCAACTTTCTTTAATGTACCCTCATTGTTTTCAGAAACTCCATACCACGTATATATTTTTAAAATAATTTATAATTAATGTTTTAACCTATTCTTAATAATAAAACTTCTTAATTACATTTTACATACTCTTTTGAGTCTAAAACCTATGTTGGTCATTTCTAATGTATTTTTTTTAATTTGGAGAGTACAAAACTTAATATAGAAAAATACTTTTGGTAGAAAATTCCATAGCAACACCTTCATGTTTACCAAATGCTTTTAGGGTGAAATGTACATTATTTCCGACAATCTACAGTACGTCATTCATCTAATTTCCTTTTAATTTTTAACACATTAAGTTTTCACTCATATAGAAACTCCACCTACTATGAGATTCATATCATTCTAGTATATTACTTTTCATTCTTCTTTGTTTTGTAATGACCTATCCAACTTTTCTCTGTTTCCTTTGAGGCCTCCGAAATGCAGCTTAAAGATTTCCCCAGTCTATGCTTTGATGTTACAATGAAAATCAGTGAAATTATAATTCTAAAATGATGATATATCCAGTATACTAATCTCAAAACTACTAGCTTTCCTGGAATATTCACTTCCACTTTACTTTACTTACTCACTTATCCACACTATGGTTCTTTTTGCTAATGGAAAATAGTTTACTTACTCACTTATCCACACCATGATTCTTTTCAATAGTTAAAACTGAATTTTATTATTTGAAACTCTGAACAAAGCCAGTTGACCATCTGTCATTCTTATTGTCTCAGTCTCTGGCTCCAGGACTTCCGGTTTCTAGAGCTCATAGATATGTATACCCTAGAACGTTTCCTTCTTCAGATTTATCACCTAGCTTAGTTTATTTTATATTTTATCAGCTGCTCTATTACTAGTTGGTCAATACAGATGCTTGGCTTATCGTGCAAACCTCAGACCCCATTCCATTGAATGTTTCCTTCTTCAGATTTATCACCTAGGTTAGTTTGTTTTGTATTTTATCAACTGCTTAATTACTAGTTGGTCAATACAGATACTTAGCTTTACCGTGCAATCCTCAGACCCCATTCCATCTAACCCTATTCTTTCTCTGTCATAAAAACTCCTTCACTAGAGCGCTATTAAAGAAAATCACAACAATCATGCCCCTCCAGTGAATTTGCCCATTCTCTGCTATATCACTTAGAGCTTTTAGCAATATCTTTAAAGATTATCTACGTCTCCCATTTTTGGGAAATTTTGGACAATTTTCCAGAAATCTGTGATGTTATTCAAGCTACTTCTCCTATTGTAAAAGAGAGATTTGTCTCCTAGTTCATCAAAAATTTCACTCCCCTCTCTTATATTACTTACCATCCTCTGTTTCTCTACTTTTAAAGAAGGATAAACAAATCCTTCTGTACATGATTATCTATTTGTGATGCGATTTCCCTCTCTATATCCTAGAATATTTCCTCCTTTGATCTTGTTTTTTCTGCAACTTCAAATTCTACATTTTAAATTGTTCTTTTATCAAATTTTTTCCAACTTACAAACCACTGAGAGCAATGTCATCACTTCCTCTCCTATCCATCATTTAACACTCACTTCAAAATGTTGCTGTTTGTCAGTACGTCAATGACATTTCTACGGTCATCAGCATTTTCTTTTGTGCTAAAGCATAAATCCGTAAATATTTGAGCATGTCTACCTTGAGCTTTCAACTGCATTTGACATGGCATAGCATTCCTTTCTTTGACTCATTTTGTTTGTTTATTGTTTGATTTTTGCTGTCTCTTCTCACTTGATTTCTAGTATGTACTTTGTCTCTCCTGGCCTCTCATTTTCAGACTTCTTTGTGGGCTTCTTATTATTTTCTTGGTCCCTTAAATGTTGGGATTGCCTAGATTCCATCTTCAAAAATCTTTCCTTGTAATTCTACCTTTTTTTTTTTTTTTCTTTTCTGGTGTGCTCTCAAACATTTGCATAGTTTAAAAAACATAATGGTGTAAAATAACTGAAAAATGAAATCAAAACTATCTTATTCCTGGAACTTTCTACTGTACATTAATCTGTCAGTGTGTCATCTCGATATCTTATATATTAGTATTTTGCAGATACTTCAACTTCAGCATGTTTTCTTGAGCTGCTTCTTCTTTTTCCTTAATTAATGAATACTAATTTAATTCAAATACTCCATCTTGAAATCTGTGTATCATTATAAACACCACTATCTCTCTTACATTCTCTATCCAATTATATATCCACTCAGTTTATCAATTTTATACCATACTATATCTGCAATCAGTACACTACCTTAATCGTAACAATCACAGTTCAAGTCTTTATATCTTTTAATCTGTATACCTATATTATTCTCCTGTTTTATGTCTTATTCATATATTGTACTATTCTCTTATTTTATCCATTCTTTATTACCTCTAGCATCAAGTTGAAGCTCTTTATGATGTATGAGCCCTCATAATATCTGCACACTCTATGTATTAACTATGGGCCTGCCACCATGCCCGCCAATTTTTGTATTTTTAGGAGAGACAGAGTTTCACTGTGTTGGTCAGGGTGGTCTCGATCTCTTGACCTCATGATCCATCCGCCTTGGCTTCCCAAAGTGCTGGGATTACAGGTGTGAGCCACAGCACCCAGCCTAAATATGTTTTTAAGAAAAATAAATAAATAAATAAAGCTTTCTTTTAGAAGAAGATAGTACACATGGATTTAGCTTCTTTATTCTTAAAGTCATCACATTTGTCTCGGACTCTTAAAATGAAAATGGTAACTTCACACATTTCTGCTACAGAGTTGTTTGTATGAGATGGAGAGGTAAAATGCAAGAGTTTTGTTTTTGTGTTTGTTTGTTTCTTCTTCAGCAAAATATCTGTAGAAGATATTGCTCTCTGAACTGAGAATATTCAGATTTAAGAACATACTTTTCAGCTGGTTACAACATAAATCCCTAATACTGATATTGAACCACTGAGAAGAGTCTTTGGGTAAATATCCCCAGGTATTTTCACCATTCTTTCCTAAGCAAAGCATTTATTAAATCAATTCTAAGTACATCATGTAAGTGTTA
>NW_022315631.1:0-3678 GCF_002776525.5 Piliocolobus tephrosceles
TGATTCATTTATAACTGGTAGACAGTCTTTTAAAAGTGTTATTGTGAGACTTTTTGGTGTAAGGTTTTTAAAACGTGATTGCATAGAGGCTACCGACATCGTAAATTGGTTGTTTTTCATTTCAATGCCCTTTTGAAATCTTTGACTATACTGTGATGCTCAGAAGTAATGTGCAGAATGTTTTATTTGTGTCCTAAAATGCTACATGAGTGGTTCTACACTTTACATACCTTTCTGCCACTTTCTTTGGTGTGTAATATTTTCCAGATGCATTCACATTGATATGCTTATCTCTGGTTTAACTCATTTTACACTTTTTACTGTATTTCCTTATACCATGTTACCACTTTCAGTTAGACTCTCCTGTTGCTGATAAATGAAGAAAGAAAGAAAAATAAAAATGTCAGATTAAAAGAGCTTTTTAAAATCAGTTTGTATCTATTAATATTTACTGTATCAAAGTTTAAAGCTGAAAAGTTCAGAATACAAGCATCCACCACCATATTTTATAAATGCTCTTAGAACTGTGACTCGTGAGCCTTTAGCCTATGAAGTTAGGACAATTCACTTCTCTGAGGAAGAATGCTGCACTGTTCTTGGAAAAGTAAATTGAAAATAGCAAGTGGCATTGTCTTATTTGACCTCGTGGACACCCTTGAATGAATCTGAAACTCCAGGGATAGTAAAATCAAAATTCAGAAATAATGTTTTGAACAATATATATAGTTTGTGAAAGTTCAGTGATCATGAGCCCTTGATGACCAAATGACCTTTCAAGTTTCACTTCTGCATTTTTTGCTCTTTTCCTTGACTTGTCCTAAAAGCTAAAATTCAACTCTTTTATTGATACAGAAACCAGGAATACAACTTTTAAAATATATTTCTGTCCTATCTCATGGCGTTGTGTACTCTTCAGATCTCATGTGAACATAGACTTATTTTTATAATGGAAAAAGTAGATCTTTTGTTTGTGTTTTTGAGATAAAGCCTTGCTCTATCACCAAGGCTGGAGTGCAGTGGCTCAGGATTGGCTCATTACAACCTCTGCCTCTTGGGTTCAAGCAATTCTCCTGCCTCAGCCCCTTGAGTAGCTGATATTACATCCACGTGCTACCACGCCCTTCTAATTTTTCTATTTTAGCAGAGATGGTGCTTCTCTATGTTGGCCAGGCTGCTCTCGAACTCCTGACCTCAGGTGATCTGCCCACCTCAGCTTTCCAATGTGCTGGGATTACAGGCGGGATCCACTGTGTTGGCTACAGATAAGATTGTTAAGGCTATTATATTTTATACAAATCTTTGGTCTATATTTAAGGTTTCACATGTGAATTCTGAAGGTATTCATGCATTGAGGGAAGATCATCTTGGTTAAATGAAGGCAGTTTTAAATTTAATGTATATTCATTATAATTTTTTTGAAGTTTTTGTCTCTGGTACACAGAAACACACAATAATGCCATGTGCTTATTCTCAAACTTAGTTATTCAAATATTTTCTTATCACTGAAGAATCTTACTTATTAATAAACAAATTTCTCATGGAAAACAACATATATAATAGAGATCGTTGAGTGATTCAAAGTAAATTGTAGTAAATAACAGAAGCTTAAAACAAGGTAAATAAACTTGTTTGAGTTAATAGCAATTACAAGACTTGTAAAATACATTAGACCATGAGGGAGTAGTGTGTTTGTGGGGTAGATGACAACATGGTACTGCTTCAGGGAAGAAAGAATTTTTACACTTTACTACAATTTGTATGACTATTTACATTCTAAGAAATAAAAATATTATTTTCAGATATTTTAGATTATGTTTCTACTAGTTGAATCATCAATAGTAAGACTTTTCAAAGATTTGGGAAGTTGTGAGTTGATGACAAATGTCTATCACCATCAGTGAAGAAAAATCAGACAGCAACTACAGACTTTGGACACACGAACTTCATAGTTAAAGAAAGGATTAATCTTGGAGCTGTGTTTCTATCAGGGAATTATGTTCTTCATTACCGGTGTGAGTCGCAGCTATTAGAGTAGGAAGAGAACAAAGAAGGGAAGGAAGCATACAACATGTTATTCTCGATTCATTTGGCTGGGTTCGTGCTTCCATAGTTCTGACTTTTCAGAAGTCATTTTGTGGCCAAAAGTACTTTGTGTTTCCTCCCCTTGTGCAGCCTACACCCAAACAGAATGCTTCTTAGCAAGGCATTTGTGTTGTACCTTTAAGGAAAGCAACATACAAATAACAAAGAGAATAAGGAGAAAGAGTAATTTCATTGAGGTTAGTATTTAACATAAATTTGAGAGTGGGTACCATGATTATATTTAGAATTTTGGGGCTGGATTGGAAAAATTGGGGGCTGCTACAGACGTCTACAGATATCCTACTCAAACACAATGTGGCTTTGATTCATTTTTACATCTCTAATTCTGCAATTATTAGTTACAACTGTATGCAATGTCACTAAAAATACCTTCCCAAACCAAATATTAAATAATGCCTGTGGCTTTCTGTATTATAGTGTTGACTTTCCCAATATTAATGGGAACCATTGAGCATTTGCCTTGTGGTGTCTCCTCAGCTGTACTCACACATTCCTTCACCTTGTCTTAATGGATAATCATGCACTAGGAGTACGGGTGTTCAGAAGAGCTGTATCATTTAAAGATAACACAGGAGCATCAAATTTAATTCTGCTAGAACACCAGTCTATTGACTAACTGTGGCTAATATGGGGTCTACTTTACATACAAGTGAAATTCAGTGCTCTTAATCAGTCCTCTGATCATATCAACAGCAGTAAATTATGCAATATGTTTTCACCCCTATAGCTTTAATTTATTTTTCCTCTTATATCTAAAATTAACATTTTGTTTTACAAAACATGATGATAGTCTTCTAGAGTAGTGATGACAAGTTATAAATCCAAAGTTTCTTAACTATGCAAATGACTTGTTTGCTTCTATTTTCTCATGAGCTTCGTAAATCCAGGAAGCAGAACTTTTAAAAGAAAATCCCCAAATGTGGCTGGGCGCCGTGGCTCGTGGGCATAATTCCAGCACTTTGGGAGTCTGAGGCAGGCAGATAACCTGAGGTTGGGAGTTTGAGACCAGCCTGACCAACATAGAGAAACCCATCTCTACTAAAAACACAAAATTAGCTGGGCATGATGGCACATGCCTGTAATTGCGGCTACTTGGGAGGCTGAGGCAGGAGAATCTCTTGAACCTGGGAGGCAGAGGTTGCAGTGAGCTGAGATAGCACCACTGCACTCCAGCCTGGACAGCAAGAGCAAAACTCCATCTCAAACAACAACAACAACAAAAGCAACAACAACCACAAAACCCAAATGCATTTCCTGCACACGGTAAAACTGAAACAGAAAAAGTGTAAAGTAAATAGAAGTAACTGAAACAGTTTATGTAGATTAATTTACTTCTCACTTGATAAAGTTTGTAAAGTAATGAGCAGAGCGTATTGCTCCAGGGACCCAGATATATACATTTATTCATTCAGTAAAAATCCATTCTTATAATGACTACTATACTTACATCCTAAATATTTCTGAAAACATTTCAGGCCTGCATCATCTTTGCAACATTGCCTTATGTTTTATCTTTGTTCATTTGTTTATGTGTCTCAGAATTTTATGCTCCTCACAGTATTTAGAGTTAATTAT
>NW_022315632.1:0-1016 GCF_002776525.5 Piliocolobus tephrosceles
ATCAAAAGCATTGTTATTATTATTGTTATCGTTATTATCATTTTTATTATCGTTATTATTATTTCCATCTACGTTTGGCTTAAATTCGGTGGTACCCATTTCACCACTAGGCCTATGTTTATCATTTATGTTTAACTCGTTATCAAAAAACATATTGGCAGGGTTTAATGTGTTGGATGTAATATCGACGTTACTAAATTCGTTATGTGGTCCCATACTCGTGGAGGAGATATTATTTATACTTGTCGTGTTATATGGGTGATTTTCTACAATGTGTTTATGCACTGAATCGGGTAAATTGCTATTTTTAGTTGCATTAGGGATATATATATTATTATTGTTACTATTACTGTAATTGTTGTAACTGTTGTTGTCGTTATTGTTGTAGTTGTTGTTGTTGTAGTTGTTGCCATTTTGCATATTGTTATTTATATTATTATTCTGTTTCATTTCTTGTATATAACTTAAGTCTATAGTTTGTAAGTTTTCATTAAGAGAGCTGTTCGTCTCAAATCCAAAAATGTCAATATCACTAGATTCATCATTATTTCTATAAATATTACTCATTTTAACAAATTTTTATTATGTAAATAAACAGTATATAAAATAATAGTGTGGGATGGTTTTTTTTTTTAACATCTAAATATATACTAGGATCATTACCACTATTGATATTTTATTATATTTTGTATTTTCGTTACTTAAGTTTACAATAGTATTGCTGTTATTATTGCTGTTATTATTGCTGTTATTATCACTATTATTATCAGTTGCTCGAATTTTATCTTGTTTTACGTTCTTATTAATTGAGTATATTATTTTATTCTTTTTCTATGTATATTTAGGTGAATTTAAAAAAGTAAAAGAAAAAACAAAAAAAAGTGAGTAAAATATATACAAACACATAAAGGTGCATAAATAAATATATAAATGAAGTAAAAATACACAAGTTAAATATAATAAAATGGTATAATTCGAGAATAAAACCCCAATTTATAAGGAATCAAAAAAAAAAG
>NW_022315634.1:0-5439 GCF_002776525.5 Piliocolobus tephrosceles
CCATTAGAATGTAAATTCCTTGAGAGCAATAGGTTTTGTGCAATGATGTATCCTCAAGTATTTTTTATTTACTGCTGCAGGTATTAGTTCCTGCATATTGTTGTTGAATATATTACCGTAAACATAGCAGCTTAAAAGAACAACAACAAACTATCTTACAGTAGTGATGGGCCAAAGTCCAATATCATTTTCACTTGCATAAAATCCAGGTGTTTGCAGGCCTGCTATTCCTTCTAGAGATTCCAGGGGATAATCCATTTCTTTGCCTTTTTAAGTTCCTAGAGGCTGCCCATGTCTCCTGGTCCATGGGACTTCCTCCATCTTCAAAGTTGATAACAGCCAGTCAAGTCCTTCTCTTGTTTCCTTATCCTAACACTTTGTATAATCAAATCTCCTACTACTCACTCTGATCCTCTGCCCCCTACCCTAGTATAAAGACATTTGTGATTACATTGAACTCACACATATAATCCAGAATTGTCTCCTCATTTAAAATATCTAACTTCAGCTGGGCACGGTGGCTCACGCCTGTAATCCCAGCACTTTGGGAGGCCCAGGTGGGTGGATCACGAGGTCAGGAGATCAAGACCATCCTGGCTAACACGTGAAACCCGTCTCTACTAAAAATACAAAAAATTAGCCGGGCGTGGTGGTGGCGGGCGCCTGTAGTCCCAGTTACTTGGAGGCTTAGGCAGGAGAATGGCGTGAACCTGGGAGGTGGAGCTTGCAGTGAGCCAAGATTGAGCCACTGCACTCCAGCCTGGGCCACAGAGCAAGACTCTGTCTCAACAAAAACAAAAGAAAAAATATTTAACTTTGCCTATAATCTCAGGAATTTGGGAGGCTGAGGCAGATGGATCATGTGAGGTTGGGAGTTCCAAACCAGCCTGACCAACATGGTGAAACCCCATCTCTACTAAAAATTTGAAAAATTAGCTGGGCGTGGTGGTGGGAACCTGTAATCCCAGCTACTCAAGAAGCTGAGGCAGAAGAATCGTCTAAACTCCGGAGGCGGAGGTTGTAGTGAGCCAAGATTGCGCCATTGCACTCCAGCCTACGCAACAAGAGCGAAACTCTGTTTAAAAACAAACAAACAAATAAACAAACAAAGAAACTTTTATTGCACCTGCAAATTCCGCATAAAGTAATGTATTCACAGGTTCCAAAGATTAGAATGTGGACATCTTTGGGTGGGGAAATTTTTCATCTCTCAATACTATATAACAATTTATGTAAAACTGAGTAGCTTAAAACAAAACTATTCACTATCACATACATTTTCTGATGGTCAGGAATCTAGACAAAGCTTAGCTGGGTCGATCTGGCACTGGCACAGTATCTCATGAGGGTGCAGTATAGCTGTCAGCCAAGGTTGCCTTCATCTATAACTTTACTAATCCACTTCCAAACTCACACACAGTTGTTGGCAGGCATCAGTTTCTCACCATAGGCAGGACATAGCTCTGTGCACAACCTGACTGCTGGCTTCCTCTCAAGTGATTGAAGAGAAAGGATGACTTTGCAGAAGATTTAACATAGTAGTTCCGAGACTGCAATCCTTAGAAAGGCCTGCCTGGAAGTTTTGGTCCATGGCTGGCATTTGGAAATGTGACTGCTAATGAGTTCTCTATACTACGATGACTTTTACCTAAATGATAAGTATTAGACCACATCAGGCGTGTTCAGGGTGGTACCGCCGTCGCTGGCCAACCTTGGTCATGTGCCCTAGAGCCAGGGGAGATAGGATCAGCACCTCCAGAACCAAATGAAGTAAGAAACTTAGAAGAGTGTCTTCCTAAAGGAAAAGAAAGAAAAAATTATACGTACCAGTAGCTCACTGTGCCTGAAACGGTGTAAACAACATGGTTTATGCTGAACACCTGCTTTCCTTCTGGTGTCTGGAATTTTGGTGCGAGTCAGAGACTTTCCTTGTCCCCAGCCTACAATAAAAACCTTGCGTACTGAATCTTTCCTCCGAGTGAACACTCGTGTTGTCACAATTCATTGCAGGAAGAATTAAGTGTGTCCTGTGTGACTCTACTAGGAGACAACTCTTGAAAATTTGCCCCTGGCTTCTTTAAGCCTTCATCCCATGGCCTTTTTTTCTTTACTAATTTTATTGCATATCATTTTGCTTTGATAAATCTTAGCCAAAAGTACAACTATATACTGAGTCCTGTGAGTTCTTCTACTGAATAAGTAAATCTGGGGCTAGCTTTAGAAACCTCTGACATAGTAACAATGATGGAAGCAGCCGTATCTTACATAACCTAATCCTGGAAGTGACACCAGGACTTCCGCTATATACTATTGGTTGCACAGATAGATTCTGATGCATTGAGGGACAAGAGTGTGACTACCAGGAGCTAGGGATCATTGGGGACCATCTTGGAGGCTGCTATGGGAAATGCAGCCTTTTGTTTAGCAAATTTTAAGTAAAGTATTAGTAAGTTTACTATATATGCTAGTTTGCTGCAATAGTCCTGGATTACAAATATTTTCTTCCATTTGTGATAGTGTCCTATAAAACCTCCATTAAAAAGTTATGAAGTCCAATTTATCTATTTTTAAAAATGTTATTGCTTATGCTTTTTGGGGGTCATATATAAGAATCCATTGCCAATTCTGAAGTCATGAAGTTTTTTGTTTTCTTCTAATAATTTTATATTTTATACTTGTAGGTAATTTTATAGTTTATACTTTAAAAATTTTATTTCCCTATGTTTTCTAATGGCAACACAGTAATAGAATAAATTTGGGGGGAGTGATTTAGTATGCCACAAACTTGCTAAACTTTCTTATTCATTCTATGAATTATTTTGTACATTATTCTGGATTTTCTACTTACCTAATCAAGTCATCTGTGAGAAAACATTTTTTATTTTTTCCATTACAATTTTCTCTGTTGAACTCACTTCCAGTAAAATGTTAAATAGAAGTAGTAGAAACATATTTATCTTATTTCCAACTTCAAAGACAAAACATTACATTTTATAGCACATCATGTGATGTTAGCTATGGATGTTTTTGCAATTATTCCTTATAGGGATATTTTCTGTTTCTAGTTTGCTGAGAGTTTTGTCGTGAGTAGGTGATGAATTTTGTCAAATCCATTTCTCTGCAACTTCTAAGATATTCACATAAATTTTCTTCTAAAATCTGTTAATGTGATGTTCATTTTTTAAAGTTAAACCAACCACTTTGTCATGCTGAATAATCACTGTAATACAGATTTCCAATGTAATTCATATGACAATACCTTTGTTAAAAATTTTTACATATACGTTAATGGGATTTTTTTCATTGTTTTTCTTACACTTAACTGGTTTTGGTTTAATGTTACACTGGCCTCAGAAAACAGGTCAAGATGTGTTACATCTTTTCTTGTTTATGGGAAGTAAGACTTTCTGTATTTCCTAATATATTCTCAGATATATACACACACACACACACACACACACACTTTCACCTCATCCCACCTATCCAAACCTTTTCCCTGAACGTTCTTGAATATATCATCTCACAATAGAAAATGTCTTTAAATTTAACTGTGAAACTTCTCCTCCCCTTCTTCTACCTAAAAACTGTTTCTATCACGAGGATAGTTTTCACTGAAGGCTTCTTCAACACTGATTATTTTTATGACCACACCCCTCATATCAATGTCGCTTAAGGAAGTATAATTGTTTCTTATTTCTAATTTGAGCATTGTCCTTCCATGGCTCCTCCCCAGTAAAGAAAAAAAAAATCCAGGAACATGACACATTTCTGGAAGCAGCATTAAAGCCCAGGTTGCCAGTTTATTACACCTGTTTCGCTTGTTGCAATCTTCGTCATAAGATAAAACATATAAATATAACAAAATTCATTATGTCAGAACTATCCTCATAACCTTTGCATGGATCCCACTTGCCTGTAGAACATTCTACATAATTTTCAATCATAGATTTCACTTTCCTCATAATTTGGTCCTAGCCTA
Source organism: Piliocolobus tephrosceles (assembly GCF_002776525.5). Lineage (NCBI taxonomy): Eukaryota > Metazoa > Chordata > Mammalia > Primates > Cercopithecidae > Piliocolobus > Piliocolobus tephrosceles. Next base: position 3,980 of record NW_022315634.1, read on the forward strand.
ACTTGTTAATATTAGTATCGCAATAATAACTTAGAACAGGTTTATTTAATTGCTCTAAACACATGCAACAGTAATATGTCCTTATGCCATTTACTAGGGTTCCAGATAAAGCATGTTAGCTTTAACCAATAAAGTTATGAACAAGTTTTAAAGAGAACTTAAGCAATTTTATGTTAAGCTCTCTAAGCATGTTATGTGAACCAAAAGAATTTAAAATACATATATGTAAATATGTGTATATATGTGTGTGTATGTAAATAAGTATGTTTGTGTGTGTGTGTGTGTATGAATATACACACAGGGTAGGATAAGAGAAAGAGATGAAATTTTACAATTAGGGTCCAATACAGGGATACCTGTTTGTTTATAGGCTTATAATTTATTGACTTAACAGACAAGAATGTCCATATTGTCTTATGTAGCAAGGAAGAAAATTAATAGCAAAAAGACTGTGAAAAAGATCTTTCACTCAACTACATTATTTCAGTACAAAACTCATGTTTCCAAAACTGTGACTTAAGTGCATTAGTCCCCACATATTGGCAGTTTTGCTTCCTGTGGTTTCATATATCAGCAGTAACCAGAGTCCAAAAAGATTAAATGAAAATGTCCAGAAATAAACAATTTATACATTTTAAATCACACACCACTCTATTTGTTCTATGTTATTATTGTTAATCTCTTACTGTGCCTAATTTATAACTTAAGTTCTATCATAGGTTTGTATGTAGAGGACAATAACTTGTATACATAGAGTTCAGTACTCTCCATGGTTTTCGGCATCCATTGGAGGTCTTGGATTGTAGCTTAAAGGAATAACAGTGGACTATTGTATGTGTATAATTAAAGCAGTTATTTGAAAACGGAAAATCATGTCACAAATATAAATGCAGTTATTTTTATCTGATAATTTTGTGTATATGTATTAAACTTTTACAAATCGTATTTTCATTGAAAAGATAATATGCTTTAAAGAAATCGTGATTCATTTGAACTGAGAATATTAGAATTTGTGACAATTTTATAAGCTTTTTATTTAATTTTGTCACCCAATAAATCTGAGAACACATTTTTAAACACCCAGTTTATCAAATTAACTTCTTTTCCTTTAAAATTATTTACAATGAATAATATTGAAGTCTATACCATGTATTAATAAAAATATCAGTTGTTAGATTTTTATGAATTTATGTAGAAAATGCCAAGAATATATTAAAATGTACCCATGCCAGTAACATACACTTTCCAAATTTTTTTTTCACTTCTTTGGTGATGCTTACCTTTTCTTCTGAAATTATTACTTTGCAATGAATGTTTTGATAATAGTATGTATATATATATGTATATATTATTTTGTTTTATTCATCTCAGTAGATAACTATTTGTGGTATTTCAACATTGGATATTCTGTAGAGGGTAAAAATCCTGTTTTATATCAGTATTAGTTTTTTCCAACTATT
>NW_022315635.1:0-7078 GCF_002776525.5 Piliocolobus tephrosceles
GAACTTTTCATATATTTAGGAGAATCTCCACATTGATTTTTGTATCCTTATGTTCATATTGTCACCAGTATGAAAATTCTTACTGTTTAGGTAATTGCGTTCATTATCAAAATTATTAACTATTTTTCATTTATCATTTATTTTTATTGGTTAATTTTTGTGGTGGCTGTTATATAACAATCACTAGAGTTTCTCTATTCATGAAAGATGTCCAAGTTAATGGAGGTAACTTTACAGTTACTTTACAGGAGTGTTACTTTACAGGTATGTAAACACAGGTAATCTTGGCTGAACTGTGGCTATATTGTCTGGTGTCCCTTTGAAGGTGAAGCCTCTTGTGTTATTCTAAGTGACCTCTGGAGACAGAAACTGTCTCATAATTGCAGGGACGACTTGAGAAGGCATCCTGAGCCTATGCGGAAATGCAGAAGCACTTCCATGATCTAAGCAACCTATGTGAAGGCCTGAAAGCCAAAGCAAGATCCTCTCATTACAAAGCTGTCCAACAAAAAGTTTTCCTAGTAACACTGGAGGTCCATCAGTCACTCCTCCTGGTCTGCAAATGCCAGAAATGTCCTCCATGGTCCTTGTGAGAGTCAAGATCTTTTCAAAATCACCTCAGGAGCCACAGAACCACTCCATCCTACCTGAAATTGCAGAACGACTCTTAACCAGAGTCTCAAAAATATAATCATTGATAGTTTTGATTCCTGGGAGCGGCCATTGCTTGCAAAAGATATACCAGAGACTAGACATTTTCTGTCTCCTCACTTGTCTGGGGAAGACTGAAGAATTTCTGAAACACAGAAATGGGAATCTGACCCTCTGAGCAGCCTCAGGATTTTCTAAGTCTTCCAGGCAGAGTGGAAATTCTGGTGAGGACCCATTGCACCCCCTGATGGTCTGGAATCACATAGGATGATGCGTTTAAACAACTCAAGGTGGAGATACATTTTCTGAGATATTCCAAGGAGGAGGGACACAGCTGGACCAGATGTTAGAAGGGCAGCTGAGCATTAAGTTCCTATGTAGTGTTTGCAGCTTAATGTCCCATGCAGAAGGGGAATCTGGGCTCTTGTGTTAGAATTCAGTGTAATTCTGGGGTCCTGCTTTCCTTCCAGGAAATCCAACTTCCAACTGAATGTCTGGATGAACTACTGAAAGCCACTGAGTGTCCTGCAGCAGGAGAACTGTGGCCAGAGCCCAAGGATGAAGGGGGCTCCCTCTGTCTGTGACTGTGAAGAGGAAGCCTGAGGTGTAACAGACCCAGGCCCCAGAAGGATGGAAAAAATGAGGTAGGGAGTGAGGGGACCTCAGGAGAAGACTGAGGTCTGCAGAATCCCAGGGTCAAAGAGACAGTGCAGTGTCCTGGTGGTGTCCTTGATGTTCCAAGAGGGGCGATAATCCATCTCCTGCGTAAAAGCTTCATATGGGCTGAGGAGGGGAGAAGTGAACAGAGAGGAAGCAGGGAAGGCCAAGACAGCGACCAGCCTTAGAGCAATTTTAACCAGAAATGGACACAGTCCCCGGACCCCATCGCGGGGTTGCAGGCCAAGGACCATCTCCAGGCAATGCATAGCTCCCTTGTCAGGTTAGTGGGAGTAGGGATTGTGACGTCTGCAGGGGTGTGGAAGGCTGGGCGACGGGAGCAGCTTACGGGGCTGGACCAGAAATACTGAACTTCTTTTCCATCAGTGAAATCCACTTCCGGGTCAGAAAAAAACTGCAAGTTCTGGAGGGGCAGGGCCTAGGAGGAGGTCAGGGCCTGAGCCTTCCTGGTTTGACCCCCCTAACCCCCATGTTTCTGGGTCTATCCTCACTTCCACCCAGCGGATCTCGAGTAACCTCTTTTGAGTCCCCACAAGTGTGTTGTGTGCAGTGGGGCCAGGCTGCTTCATCCACTGCACGTTAAATGTTTCCAATACTTTCCGGCCAAAGCTTAGAGTTGTCAGATCACTGACTTTGAATGTTGACCTGGTTCCTTTTGAACAGAGTAAAATCTATTGAAATTTAAGGTCACCTCTTTTCATGGATGGTGAAGAGGCAGGCCCTTCAGGCGCAACTGCCCTCAGGTCTGGAGGGCGGCGGAGGTCACTGTGGGTGGTGGGTGAATCCGGAACCACTGTGACCCTAGACTTTCAAATATTTCATTTTTTCTTTTGCAGTTTTTGTTTGTTGCTTGCTTTTTTTTTTTTTACAATGGGAACTGGAATGTAAGATGTCAAACTGGGCTGTGGGGAACATGGATTTTCACAACAGTAACCACAGCGTGTAGTTTCCATTTCTATTCCCTATTCATGTGGGAGGCAGAGAAGGAAATCAGGTGCTCAGTTCCAGGGACATCACAGGACTAGGACATGTACAGTGAGGGTGGAAGGCAGAGGCATTGCTTTAGAAGAATAAAATTACTGCATGCACACTTATATGTATGTATATGGATGTATGTACACAAACATGCATATTTATAGATTCTGTTCTTTCTATATATAATTTTCTTTATTTCACACGATATGATTTTTTTATTATACTTTATGTTCTAGGATACATGTGCACAACGTGTAGGTTTGTTACATATGTATACATGTGCCATGTTGGTGTGCTACACCCATTAACTCATCATTTGCATTAGGTATATCTCGTAATGCTATCCTCCCCTCCTCCCACCCCACATCAGGCCCCAGTGTGTGATGTTCCCCTTACTGTGTCCAAGTGATCCCATTGTTCAGTTACCACCTAGGAGTGAGAACATGCGGTGTTTGGTTTTCTGTTCTTGTGATAGTTTGCTGAGAATGATGGTTTCCAGCTGCATCCATGTCCCTACAAGGGACGTGAACTCATCCTTTTTTATGGCTGCATAGTATTCCATGGTGTGTATGTGCCACATTTTCTTAATCCAGTCTGTCATTGATGGACATTTGGGTTGGTTCCAAGTCTTGGCTATTGTGAATAGTGCTGCAGTAAACATACATGTGCATATGTCTTTATAGCAGCATGATTTATAATCCTTTGGGGATATACCCAGTAATAGGATGCCTGGGTCAAATGGTATTTCTAGTTCTACATCCTTGAGGAATCACCACACTGTCTTCCACAGTGGTTGAACTAGTTTACAGTCCCACCAACAGTATAAAAGTGTTCCTATTTCTCCACATCCTCTCCAGTACCTGTTCTTTCCTGACTTTTTAATGACTGCCATTCTAACTGGTGTGAGATGGTATCTCATTGTGGTTTTGATTTGCATTTCTCTGATGGCTAGTGATGATGAGCATTTCTTCATGTGTCTGTTGGCTGCTTAAATGTCTTCTTTTGAGAAGCATCTGTTCTTATCCTTTGCCCACTTTTTGATGGGGTTGTTTGTTTTCTTCTTGTAAATTTGTTTGAGTTCTTTGTAGGTACTGGATATTAGCCCTTTTTCAGATGAGTAGATTGCCAAAATTTTCTCCCATTCTGTAGGTTGCCTGTTCATTCTGATGGTAGTTTCTTTTGCTATGCAGAAGCTCTTTAGTTTAATTAGATCCCATTTGTCTATTTTGGCTTTTGTTGCCATTGCTTTTGTTGTTTTAGACATGAAGTCCTTGCCCATGCTTATGTCCTGAATGGTATTCCCTAGGTTTTCTTCTAGGGTTTTTATGGTTTTAGGTCTAACATTTAAGTCTCTAATCCATCTTGAATTAATTTTCGTGTAAGGAGTAAGGAAGGGATCCAGTCTCATCTTTTTATTTATGGCTAGCCGGTTTTCCCAGCAGCATTTATTAAATAGGGAATCCTTTCCCGATTTATTGTTTTTGTCAGGTTGTCAAAGATCAGATGGTTGTAGATGTGTGGTATTATTTCTGAGGTCTTTGTTCTGTTCCATTGGTCTATATCTCTGTTTTGGTATCAGTACCATGCTGTTTTGGTTACTGTAGCCTTGCAGTATAGTTTGAAGTCAGGTAGCGTGATGCCTCCAGCTTTGTTCTTTTGACTTAGGATTGTCTTGGCAATGCGGGCTCTTTTTTGGTTCCTTATGAACTTTAAAGTAGTGTTTTCCAATTCTGTGAAGAAACTCATTGGTAGCTTAATTGGGATGGCATTGAATCTATAAATTACCTTGGGCAGTATGGCCGTTTTCATGATATTGATTCTTCTTGTTCATGAGCATGGAGTGTTCTTCCATTTGTTTGTGTCCTCCTTTATTTCATTGAGCAGTGGTTTGTAGTTCTGCTTGAAGAAGTCCTTCACATCTGGTGTAAGTTGAATTCCTAGGTATTTTATTGTCTTTGAAGCAATTGTGAATGGGAATTCATTCATGGTTTGGCTCTCTGTTTGTCTGTTATTGGTGTATAAGAATGCTTGTGATTTTTGCACAATAATTTTGTATCCTGAGACTTTGCTAAAGTTGCTTATCAGTTTCAGGAGATTTTGGGCTGAGACGATGGGGTTTTCTAAATACACAATCATGTCATCTGCAAACAGGGACAATTTGACTTCTTCTTTTCCTAATTGAATACCCTTTATTTCTTTCTCTTGCCTGATTGCCATGGCCAGAACTTCCAACACTATGTTGAATAGGAGTGGTGAGAGAGGGCATCCCTGTCTTGTGCCAGTTTTTAAGGGGAATGCTTCCAGATTTTGCCCATTCAGTATGATACTGGCTGTGGATTTGTCATAAATAGCTCTTATTATTTTGAGATACGTTCCATCAATACTGAATTTATTGAGAGTTTTTAGCATGAAGGGCTGTTGAATTTTGTCAAAGGCCTTTTCTGCGTCTATTGAGATAATCACATGGATTTTGTCTTTGGTTCTGTTTATATCCTGGATTACATTTATTGATTTGCGTGTGTTGAACCAGCCTTGCATCCCAGGGATGAAGCCGACTTGATCATCGTGGATAAGCTCTTTGATGTACTGCTGGATTTGGTTAACCAGTATTTTATTGAGGATTTTTGCGTCAATGTTCATCAGGGATATTGGTCTAAAATTCTCTTGTTTTGGTGTGTCTTTGCCAGGTCTTGGTATCAGGATGATGTTGGCCTCATAAAATGAGTTAGGGAGGATTCCCTCTTTTTCTATTGATTGGAATAGTTTCAGAAGGAATGGTACCAGCTCCTCCTTGTACCTCTGGTAGAATTCAGCTGTGAATCTGTCTGATCCTGGACTCTTTTTGGTTAGTAGGCTATTAATTATTGCCTCAATTTCAGAGCCTGTTATTGGTCTCTTCAAGGATTCAACTTCTTCCTGGTTTAGTCTTGGGAGAGTGTATACTTCCAGGAATTTATCAATTTCTTCTAAGTTTTCTAGTTTATTTGCGTAGAAGTGTTTATAGTATTCCCTGATGGTAGTTTGTATTTCTGTGGGGTCAGTGGTGATATCCCCTTTATCATTTTTTATTGCATCTATTTGATTCTTCTCTCTTTTCTTCTTTATCAGTCTTGCTAGCGGTCTATCAATTTTGTTGATCTTTTCAAAAAATCAGCTTCTGGATTCATTGATTTTTTGAAGGGTTTTTTAGTGTCTTTCCTTCAGTTCTGTTCTGATCTTAGTTATTTCTTGCCTTCTGCTGGCTTTTGAATGTGTTTGCTCTTGCTTCTCTAGTTCTTTTAATTGTGATGTTAGGGTGTCAATTTTAGATCTTTCCTGCTCTCTCTTGTGAGAATTTGTGCTATAAATTTCCCTCTACACATTGCTTTAAATGTGTTCCAGAGATTCTGGTATGTTGTATCTTTGTTCTCATTGGTTTCAAAGAACATCTTTATTCTGCCTTCATTCTGTTATGTACCCAGTAGTCATTCAAGAGCAGGTTGTTCAGTATCCATGTATTTAAGTGGTTTTGATTGAGTTTCTTAGTCCTGAGTTCTGGTTTGATTGCAGTGTGGTCTGAGAGACAGTTTGCTATAATTTCTGTTCTTTGACACTTGCTAAGGAGTGCTTTACTTCCAACTATGTGGTCAATTTTGTAATAAGTGCAATGCGGTGCTGAGAAGAATGTATATTCTGTTGCTTTGGGGTGGAGAGTTCTGTTGATGTCTATTAGGTCTGCTTGGTGCAGAGTTGAGTTCAATTCCCGGATATCCTTGTTAACTTTCTGTTTCATTGATCTGTCCAACGTTGACAGCGGGGTGTTAAGTTCTCCCACTATTATTGTGTGGGAGTCTAAGTCTCTTTGTAAGTCTCTGAGGCCTTGTTTCATGAATCTGGGTGCTCCTGTATTGGGTGCATATATATTTAGGATAGTTAACTCTTCTTGTTGAATTGATCCCTTTACCATTCTGTAATGACCTTCTTTATCTCTTTTGATCTTTGTGGTTTAATGTCTGTTTTATCAGAGACTAGGATTGCAGCCCCTGCCATTTTTTTGTTTTCCATTTGCTTGGTAGATCTTCCTCCATCCCTTTATTTTGAGCCTATGTGTGTCTCTGCACGTGAGATGGGTCTCCTAATAGAGCAAACTGATGGGTCTTGACTCTTTATCCAATTTGCCAGTCTGTATCTTTTAATTGGAGCATTTAACCTATTTACATTTAAGGCTAATATTGTTATGTGTGAACTTGATCCTGTCATTATGATGTTAGCTGGTTATTTTGCTCATTAGTTGATGCAGTTTCTTCCTAGCATTGATGGTGTTTACATTTTGGCATGTTTTTGCAATGGCTTGTACTGGTTGTTCCTTTCCATGTTTAGTACTTCCTTCAGGAACTCTTGTAGGGCAGCCTGCTGGTGACGCAATCTCTCGGCATTTGCTTGTCTGTAAAGGATTTTATTTCTCCTCCACTTATGAAACTTAGTTGACTGGATATGAAATTCTGGTTTGAAAATTCTTTAAGAATGTTGAATATTGGCCCCCACTCTCTTCTGGCCTGTAGAGTTTCTGCCAAGAGATCTGCTGTTAGTCTGATGGGGTTCCCTTTGTGGGTAATGCGACCTTTCCCTCTGGCTGCCCTTAACATATTTTCCTTCATTTCAACTTTGGTGAACTTGACAATTATGTGTTTTGGAGTTGCTCTTCTTGAGGAGTATCTTTGTGGCATCCTCTGTATTTCCTGAATTTGAATGTTGGCCTGCCTTGCTAGGTTGGGGAAGTTCTCCTGGATGATAT
>NW_022315635.1:7088-29140 GCF_002776525.5 Piliocolobus tephrosceles
CTATGCCCTGTCCCCAGAGGTGGAGTCTACAGAGGCAGGCAGGCCTCCTTGAGCTGCAGTGGGCTCCACCCAGTTCGAGCTTCCTGGCTGCTTTGTTTACCTACTTAAGCCTCAGCAATGGCAGGTGCCCCTTCCCCAGCCTCACTGCCACCTTGCAGTTAGATCTCAGATTGCTGTGCTAGCAAAGAGAGAAGCTCTGTGGGCTTGGAACCCTCCGAGTCAGGTGTGGGATATAATCTCCTGGTGTGCTGTTTGCTAAGACCCTTGGTAAAGCACAGTATTAGGGTGGGAGTGACCCGATTTTTCCAAGTGTTTTGTGTCATGGTTTCCCTTGGCTAGGAAAAGGAATTCCCTTCCCCTTGCACTTCCTGGGTGAGGCGATGCCTTGCGCTGCTTCAGGTCTCACTCGTTGGGCTGCACCCGCTGTCCTGCACCAACTGTCCGACATGCCCCAGTGAGATGAACCCAGTACCTCAGTTGGAAATACAGAAATCACCCATCTTCTGTGTTGCTCACGCTGGCAGCTGGAGGCTGGAGCTGTTCCTATTCGGCCATCTTGGCGCCAACCTCACTTGATATGATTTCTAAATTTAAGTACCTTTGAGACAAACGTGAATTGTGAAGGGATTTAAAAATGTCAGTGAAAAATGGAATTAAAAATAAAAATATAAATATCAACTTTATTTCTCAATATAATCTCTACTGAGGTCAAGACACTGCCTTAAGGGATGATCCCAACCATGCAGTCCATTACTAAAGAACTGAGGTTCATGGGAATTTAACCATATCAATGTAGTCTTCTACTATTAACTAAAGAAAAATGGGTGCCCTTTACAGTTATTTTAAGATTAGGAAAAATAAGGTCAGAAGAAACCAAATCAGGACTGTAATGTTGATGCCTAATAATTTCCCATGAAAACTCTTGCAAAATTACTGGTGTTTGACGAGAGGAAGGAAGAGAAGTGTTGTTGTGGTGCAGAGGGACTCTCTGGTGAAGTTTTACAGGGCACTTTTCTGCAAAAGTATTTGCTAATTTTCTCTAAGGACTCTCCTACTAAGCAGATATTATGGTGCTTTGGTCCTATAGAACGTCAGCAAGCAAAATGCCTTGAGCATCCCCAAAACCTCCATGGCTTTTGCTTTGGAGAAGTTTGCTTTTGCTTTGACAGGACCACTTCTACCTCTTGGTAGCCATTGCTTTAATTGTGCTTTGCCTTCAGGATCCTATTGATAAAGCCAGTTTCACTCCCTGTTATAATTCTTCAAAATAATGCTTCAGGATCTTGATTCTGCTTGTTCACAATAGTCACTAATAGGTCTGCTTTTGTCCACAGCTGATCGAGGCACAAGGGTATTCGGGACTCATCAAATGTGAAGTTTCTCAACTTTCACGTTATAGTCAATATTGCGTAAGCTGAACCAATTGATATGTCTGTGGTGTTGGCTATAATATTTCTTGTTAATTGTCAGTCCTCCTCAATTAGGGCATAGAAACAATTTTCTTTCTCTCAAAAATTGGAATGGATGCCCCTCCTCTGTGGGCTTCATCTTCAACATTGTCTTATCTCTTCTTAGAATAAGGTATCTGCTTGTAAACGACTGATCCTTCAGGTCATTTTTCCCTAGACTTTTCATACAGAATAATTTATTTCACCATTTTTTGTACCCCAGCTTCACCATAAATTTGATGTTTGTTCTTGTTTCAGGTTTGGTAGAAACAAGTTTGGTAGAATTCATGTGGCTCTTTTCAGACTGATGTTTTAAATCCTGTTCAGATATGTTAAAACAGGGCCGGGCATGGTGGCTCATGCCTGTAATCCCTGCACTTTGGGAGGTTGGGCAACATGGCAAAACCCTGCCTTGACAGTAAATACAAAAATTAGCCTCTACAAAAAATACAAAAATTAGCCAAGCAAGGTCCCAGCTACTTGGAAGGCTGAGGCAGGAGAATCGCTTCAGCCTGGGAAGCAGAGGTTACTTTGAGCCAAGATTGCTCCACTGCACTGCAACCTCGGTGAGGGGAGTGAAACCCTGTCTCAAAAAAAAAAGTTGAAATAAACTACTATATGTATGTTTTGATGCAAAAGCTGAAAGTTCATGCATAGTTTTTTCATAATTGTTATTTTGCATGAATTTATTGAAACCTCCTATTATTTGCCATAATTTTCTCACCTTATTAATTTCTATATACATAAAGAATTTCCAATTTGTGTAAACCTTTCTTCCCAGTTACTGAACAATTATTTTAAATTTGAAAAGTATGAGCTATTTTATTCTGTATTTTTGTTTTCTACTTCTGAATATTTTAGAGAAAATATGGATAATGAGACTTGTAAAATGGAGATGTTTGGAAGTTTCTGTTACCAATGACAAATTAATTTTTAAATAATTTCAGGAAAATTTAGGTGAATGTCTGTACTTTTATATGAACATTTATAGTAAAACAGATTTTTGAATTTCTACCCTTGATAAACTTTAATGTAAAATATGTGAGTAAATGTGTCCTTTTCTATTCCTCATGAACATTCTCAAGTTTATGCTGTCTGGATTTTCTCAGGACCAATTACAAGCTGTATATGCTGCTGAAATGTCTCAAAGATTATGTCCCAAAGAGAGTGCCCTACTGTTTTTCCAATATTAGTTTTGAAGTTTTACCAAGTTACAAGTTTTTTTTTTTTCATAAAATATAAAACGTTTTGCCTCCGGCAGAAATACATTTTGGAAGATAACTTTCCTGTGGGTAAGGGGTATAAAGGAAGGTTGGATTTGTTCTGAGAGAGGGAGAGGGTACTTCTGCCCATTGCCATGCACATCTGATTTTAGGGCTGAATGCCTTTCTGAGCTTGGCTCACTCCTCTCAAACTTGCTGGTAAATGGACACAAATTAAAGAGTAATAGTTGTACACCATTTGGGATGAAGGAATCCAGATATCTGAACCACTGTTTATTCTTTGCTCCTCCAACCCTCTCATGCTTCCAGATCTCTAGTGTCTATCATTCCACTTGTATGTCCAGGTGTAGAATTATTTAACTCACACTTACAAATGAGAACTTCCTGTGTTCATTTGTACAGATTCTCTTCCACCTAGCTACCTCTGAGACTGCAAGAACAACCACTCCTCCCCCTCCTCCTCCTCCTCCTCCTTCTCAGCCTACTCAAACAGAAGACCAGGAGTATTTATATATATATATATACACACACACACACATACATGTACACATATATATATACACACAGAAATATATACACACACATGTGTACATATATACACACATACTCATAAAGAATTTGCATTTTAAAGAATGGCAGAACCATAGTTGTTCAAAATCAACTATGTAATTCTATATATGATAAATGTCTACTAGAAAGTTCACATTGAAAATTGCAAACAGGACTTAGAAAAAATAAAGTTTTTAAAATGTTTATTTTATTTCATTTTAATTCCAGGATACATGTGCAGGACATTCAGGTTTGTTACATAGGTAAGTGTGTGCCATGGTGGTTTGCTGTACCTATGGTCCCATAACCTAGGTATTCAGCCCCACATGCATTAGCTATTTATTCTGATGTACTCCCTCCTCACTCACCACCAGACAGCCTCCAGTGTATGTTGTTCCCCTCCCTGTGTCTATGTTTTCTCATTGTTCATCTGCCACTTATAAATGAGAACATGTGTATTTGGTTTTCTATTCTTGCATTAGTTTGCTGAGAATAACGGCTTCCAGCTTCATCCATGTCCCTGCAAAAGACATGATCTCATTCCTTTTTATGGCTGCATAGTATTCCATGGTGTATATGTATCACATTTTCTGTATCCAGTCTGTCAGTGATGGGCATTTGGGTTGATTCCATGTTTTTGCTATTGTGAATCGTGTGGCAATGAACATATGCATGCAAGTATCTTTATAATATAAGAATTTATCTTCCTTTGGGTATATACCCAGTAAAGGCATTGCTGGATCAAATGGTATTTCTGATTCTAGGTCTTTGAAAAATCACCACACTGTCTTCCACAGTGGTTGAATTTACATTCGTTCCAACAGTGTAAATGTGTTCCTGTTTCCCCACAGTCTCACCAGCGTCTGTTGTTTCTTGACTTTTTAATAATCGCCATTCTGACTGGCATGAGATGGCATCTCACTGTGGTTTTGATTTGTATTTCTCTAATGATCAGTAACGTTGGGCTTTTTTTTTTTTTTCATATGTTTGTTGGCTGCATAAATGTCTTCTTTTGAGAAGTGTCTGTTCATATCCTTTGCCTACTTTAAAAAATATTTTTATTTTCACTTTTTAAGACAGAGTCTTGCTGTGTCACCCAGGGTGGAGTTCAGTGGTACAATCTCGGGTCACTGCAACCTCTGCCTCCCAGATTCAGGAGATTCTTCTGTCTCAGCCTCCTGAGTAGTTGGGATTACAGGCACCTGCCACCACATCCGGCTAATTTATTGTATTTTCAGTAGAGACTGAGTTTCACCAGGTTGGCCAGGCTGATCTTGAACTCCTGGCCTCAAGTTATTTGCCCACCTCACCTTCCCAAACTTCTGAGATTACAGGCATGAGCTACTGCACCCAGTTTTTGCCCACTTTTATATGGGGTTCGATTTTTATAGTTTTGGGTTTTACATTTAAATATTTAATCAATTTTCAGTTCATTTTTGTATAAGGTATAAGGAAGGGGTCCAGTTTCAGTTTTCTGCATATGTCTAGCCAGTTTTTCCAGCAGCATTTATTATTAAATAGGGAATCCTTTCCCCATTGCTTGTTTTCATCCAAAATAAAATGGTTGTAGATGTGCAGTCTTATTTCTGATATCTCTATTCCATTCTATTGGTGTATGTGTCTGTTTTGCACCACTACCATGCTGTTTGGGTTACTGTAGCCCTGTAATATGGTTTGAAGTCAGGTAGCATTATGCCTCCAGCTTTGTTATTTTTGCTTAGGGTTGTCCTGGGCATATGGGCTCTTTTTTCATTCCATATGAATTTTGAAGTAGTTTTTTCTAATTTTGTAAAGAATGTCCATGGTAGTTTATGGGAGTAGCATTGAATCTATGAATTAGTTTGGGGACTATGGCCATTTTCATGATATTGATTCTTCTTACCCATGAGCATGGAATGTTTTCCCATTTGTTTGTGTCCTCTCTTATTTCCTTGAGTAGTGGTTTGTAGTTCACCTTGAAGAGGTCCTTCACTTGCCTTGTTAACTGTATTCCTAGGTATTTTATACTCTTTGTAGCAATCGTAAATGGGAATTCATTTGTGATTTGGCTCTCTTCTTGTCTATTATTGGTGTATAAGAATGCTTGAGATTTTTGCACACTGATTTTGTATCTTGAGACTTTGCTGAAGTTGCTTGTAGCTTAAGAATCTTTTGGGCTGTGGTGATGGGATTTTATAGATATAGGCTCATGTCATCTGCAAAAAGAGACAGTTCAACTTCCTCTTTTCCTGTTTGAATATGCTTTATTTCTTTCTCTTGCGTGATTGCCTGTGCCAGAACTTCCAACACTATATTGAATAGGAGTGGTGGTGAGAGAGGGCATCCTTGCTTTGTGCCAGTTTTCAAATGGAATGCTTCCAGCTTTTGCCTATTCAATATGATATTGACTGTGGGTTTGTCATAAATGGCTCTTATCATTTTGAGACATGTTCCATCAATACCTAGTTTCATGAGAGTTTTTAACATAAAAGAATGTTGAATTTTATCAAAGACCTTTTCTGAGTCAACTGAAATAATCATGGGGTTTTTGTCTTTAATTCTGTTTATGTGGTGAATTACTTTTATTGATTTGCATATGTTGAACCAGCCTTGCACCCAAGGGATGAGGCCGACTTGATCTTGGTGGATAAGCTTTTTGATGTATTGTTGGATTTGGTTTGCCACTACTATATTGAGAATTTTGCATCAAAGTTTATCAGAAATATTAAGCTAAAGTGTAGCAAATACATTGAAAATAATAACAGACTGATTAAAAGACTAAATAATATGAATCCTAAGTTTTTTCACAACTGACTTATAGAGTAAAAGCATTGCCAAACTAAATGAGCTTGGCCAAAAACTGTACAGGGTCTGAGATGTTGTCTCAACTTCCACTACTCATTGTGAGGTGGACCTGTAGTAACTATATTTGATGCAAAATTTCAGTTGATGGAAGCTAAGATGTCCTGCAGTCTCAGAGGGACAGAATTCTGGTGTATCTCCCTTTGGCCTGTCAGGAATGAAGATCTAGGCTCTACAGGTTTTGTGAAAATTTACAAGATGTAGGAAATGGGGCAGGATTTAGGCTGTGAGGCAAAGACTAGGGGTATAAAGAAAGAGCTTCTGACCTAGGGCTCAGGAAGTCACGATAGTTTCAGAGGGAATTTTGGAGTGAGCATAGTACAATTTTTGGAACCATTCCTTCCCCTTATTTGTTCATAGGCCAGATGTGCTCAACCAGGGGGCATCTCGGGTCTCATGAACAGAGTCCTGGAGAGACAAAGGGGCAATCCTGAAGAAGAGTCTCAATAGGGAGGAAGGAGCCACCATTTTCTCTCCTGAGAAAAATCCTTCTCCCTAGGAAACATAGGATTTTCCTTGGTCCCAGTGAGAGTTTTCCTGAGTGAAGAGAACAGAGAGAGCAAGGGACTGATGTGTTATCTGTTTCCACCACCTGCAGTGATTCTGAAACCATGGGGGGCAGGAGAATTATCTTCAGAATCATGAGCAATCCAGATGCCATGGTTTCACACAAGACACGGGAGGTTCTTATCTCTGGGGGGTAGGCACTGATCATTGATATTCTTTAAAGCTCATTCGCTGATGACAAAGTAAGCCAAATTAATAATCTACTGCAAGTTTTATTAATCTCACTTTACTTCACACACAATTCACACAGACACATTGTTAATATACACATTTTGATGCTTGGACAGGGTTGGACCCAAGATTCTGTACTTCTGTGAAGCCCTGTGTTCTGTCCAGGTGTCATTTACTCTCAGGTGAGTACACTGATCACCATAACTAACAAGAGATTGATCTGTGATTATTAGAAATGAAAAGACCTGTTGGTTATGTTTTATTGGGAAGATTCTATTAACATTTAAATACAGTTTAAAAACACAGATTTACAATGAAAAGTAACAAGCAAATATTAAAAGTGAAAGAGCTATTCCCCAAACTAGTTTCTACTGAGATTCCACCAGAGAAAAACAACTCTCAGGACAGGGATCCTGCTTCAAAGACACAGATTGCACAGCTGGATGGTTGATCTAGAATTTCCCAAAATTCCATCCTTTACTCACGAAATGCAGTTTATTTAAGAACTTTCTAATTTGACTGTAGTTTCATACTCACACACATCAATATATTGTGTATTATTCCATTTATGAAAAGTATAACTTATTTGAAAATGAATTACATACTGGTGAGAGAATTTTCACTTTAAATTAAATGTAAACTGACACCATAAAATTAGCAGCATCTGTTTGTCTGTTCCAAAAATTACCTCAGTTCTACCCAGGACACCTGCGGTTGCTTGAAAGCAAATGCAAAAAAACTTGGGGTAAAAAATAAGAACACCCTTCCAATGTTACAAATGCATCCCAGTTTCAATTATTCACATTCACGAGAATGATTCACATATATCCCACATTAGCAAAATTTCACCTACTCTCACCTAAAAATTGACTAATCAAAAAAACCCAAGACAGAATAATAAATGCAAATCCATCCAGTAACCTGAGGGGGAAACCTACACCTCAAAATGTAGTACGTAGATATTCACACAGGATGTCACCTACTGTGAAAACGCATGCACAGAGACAGTCCCTTCACATGATCAGAATACTCAAAACTCCACAACAACATATTAGATACGGGATCATCTCGAAATGCAGCCATCACTAAGCAGTTGTCCCTTTTGCATAGACAAAAACCTGAGGACCACATTATGTTATGTATGAATGACTGTACACCTGTCTGTGTGTGTGTGTGTGTGTGTGTGTGTGTGTGTGTGTGTAGGGATCCATGGAATCCAATAGACATTGCGATAACCTTTCCATGTTCAGATTCTTGATTCTATATTCGAGTGAAATGACTTGCCAGTGGGGTACAAGATAAGTCTTTGCAGGAAATGCTCTTGTGAAAGCTAGAGAGCCAAATCATAAAGCATCGAGTGCTGGAAACATGCATTGAAGTTAGATGAAATACTCAACGCACAAATAAGACTGTGAAAGGCATTCAGGAAATCATGCAATCACCGAGAGGCTGATTGATGACATTCCCCGAATTTATGATTGTAAGAAAAGAGAAATACTCATGACATTCTATTTCCAGTGGTTGGGGATGTTCAAAGGCAATTTAAGAAATCATGAAATCAAGAAACTGGAGTAATCGGAAGCTATGCCAACTAAAACCTTTGGTTCATTTAACAAAGGATGAAAATAAAAACCACATATCACACAGCACAGGAGATGGCATTTTCATATGTATGTGATAATGGATCAACATTTGAGAGAGATGCAATAAAAAGTTCTAAATTTGACAAAAGCAAACAACCGGAATTAAACACTGGAAAAGCCTGGGTGATGGGAGTGGGGCGCCCTGTCTCAAGAAGAAAGAAACAGAGAGATTAAACAGCAGGGAGTGAAACAGAGGTTTGTACACTATTGTTACTACTGGCCCTTGTTTCAGTTGGAAAAGGCGAAAAGAAGGCATTTATGTCATGGATTCTTGCATGGATTGTTCAGGATCTGTGATGTTGCCTCCGTTTCCAGTTAAGCATTGTGTGGTGGACTGGCAGTTCCCACATTTGGTGCAAAATGTAAAGCTGATAAAAGTAGACATGTTCCCCAACTAGGAGGGGCAGAATTTGGGTGTGTCTTCAGGTCCTTTGGCTTACCAGGAATGAAGATCCTGGCTCCAGGGATTTTGTCAAAATGTCTTAGAGAGTGAGAAACGGGGCAGAATTTAGGCCCGGCGCCAAGGCCTCGAGGTGTGAAGAAACACCCTGGCCTCAGGGCCCATGAAATCAGGATGATTTTAGGGAGGATGGTGGAAGGAGAGGACTGTGACCTTTGGCCCCGTTTCTTTCCATTGTCTTTTCATGGGGCAGGTGTGTTCAATCAGAAGGCTTCCCGTGCCCGATGAAAAGAGTCCTGGGGGAGGAAAGAAGCGCTGCTTAGAGAGTTGCTGCACAGGGAGAAAGGAGCCACCATTTTCAGGAGAATGATCCCCAGAAGCATGAGCAGTCCAGATGCCTTGGCTTCACACAAGACGCTGGAGGGTATTATGTCTGAAGCCGGGACCTGGGCATCGGTGTTCTTTCATGCTTGTAACTGATTTTAAGGTGAGCCCAATGGATCACCTGTCTGCCAGTCATGCTCATCGCGCTGCAGTTTGCACACACGTCACACAGAGACACTGTAATACGCACATTTGTGTGCTTTCGCAGGGTTGCACCAAAGATTCTGTGATTGTATGGAGCCCTGAGTTATGCCCTGGACATCTTTACTCTCAGGTCGGTCAACTTGGATCACTGCAGCGAACGAGAAATGGAGCCTGAAATCCAATCAGCGAATACACAAAAGGAAGGAGCCATTTCCCACAATCATTTCCACTGCAACACCCCTTGGATGAACAAGTCTCATTGCCGTTCAGGGACTGTGCTTCAGAGATGCACCTTTCGCAGCTGGACGATTGACCTGGAATCTCCCAAATGCCATTTTTATACACACCAAATGAGATTTATTCCAGTGCTTGCTGATTTTATTTTAGTTGAATACACACACGTTCCTGTGTTTGATTTCCTTTATTATCAATACGACTTACTTCCAAATGACTCACATACCATTGGGATGATTTTCCGCTTCAATTCATTGGAAATGGACACCATTCAATAGGCAAGTGTGTCTGTCTGTCTGTTTCCAGCATTCTATGGGTTCCACCAAGGGCACAAGTCCTAGGGCGCCTGAGGTCCATTCAACAAGCAATGTAAAAACGGCGAGGCAGGTTCAAAAGAAGAACACCCTTCCTCTCTTCAAATGCGTTGCAGTTTCCACTACTCAAGGTGGCGTGAAGGATCCACAGAAGTCCCACGTTCACAAAATTTCAACTTCTGGTGCTCACCAACAACTGAAGAATGAAACACACCCCAAGAGAAAATAGTCAACCCCGTCCCCTGCAATAACCTCACGCACAACACTACACTGCAATATATCCTATTCAGAAATTCACACTGAATGTCATCTACCAGGAACACAAATACACAGACAATCCCTTCACAGGTTGAGAAGACTCACGACTGCAAAACTCGATGTTTCCCATGTCTGGTCTCATCCTGAAACAGCTATCACTATCCAGTTGTCCCTCTTCTGTAGACAGAAACCTGGGCTCCTCATTACTTGATGTCGGATTGACTGTGTATGTGATGGTGTGTGTGTGTGTGTGCGCGCCAACCCCCTCGTGGGTGTGTGTGTGTGTGCGTGCGCACTCCTGCGTGTTGGTGGAGACTTTCCCTGAGATCACTGGTACACAAAGAGAGCCCTCTTGCTGTGTTTGTTCTTCCCTTTGAATCTCCTGGTCCTCCCTTGCAGAGAAGTGAGTGTGCCAGTGTTCATGGACTCCTGATGTGTCACATTTGCGTTAGTTTACTTAAAATATTGCTAGGCGAGCTCATTGTTCAGTTCCCACCTATGAGTGAGAACATGCGGTGTTTGGTTTTCTCTTCTTGTGATAGTTTGCTAAGAATGATGGTTTCCAGCTGCATTCATGTCCCTACAAAGGATGCAAACTCATCCTTTTTTATGGCTGCATAGTATTCCATGGGAACATCACACAATGGGGCCTATCATGGGGAGGGGGGAGGGGGGAGGGATTGCATTGGGGAGTTATACCTGATATAAATGATGAATTGATGGGTGCTGACGAGTTGATGGGTGCAGCACACCAACATGGCACATGTATACATATGTAACAAACCTGCACGTTATGCACATGTACCCTAGACCTTAAAGTATAATAAAAAAAAATAAAAAAAAATAAAAAAAATAAAATATTGCTAGGGAATAATTCTGTAGTTATGAAACAGTGTGTGTGTTTGTGTGTGTGTGTTTGCTTGCGTGAGCTTGTGGGCATGTGCAATCATGCCTGTGTGAGTGTGATTTTGTTTGTGTTTATATGTCTGGATGTGTATGTGTTTGAACCGGGATGTGCTTCCAACTATTTGCTTTTGGGATATACGATCATCCTTTCAGGCATTGAAGGACAGGAAGTCGCACCTTTACTTTCTGACTTGAGAATCGTCAATGAAGTACAGTTAATAACACAGCGTATTTGATTCCTTAATATCAAAGAAGAGATTTGTGGAGTCAAAAAGATATTTCAGCGATAACCTTTCCATGTTCAGCCCATTGATTCTGTATCCGAATGAAATGACTTGCCAGTGCGGAACAACACATGCCTTTGCAGGAAATGCTCTTGTGGAAGCTATATACCCAAATCGTAAATCATCAAGTGTTGGAAACATGCACTGAAGTTAGACGAAATACTCAGTGCACAAATTAGACTGTGAAAGACTTTCAGGAAATCATGCAATCACCGACATGCCAATTGATTGCATTCCCTGAATTTATGATTGCAAGAAAAGAGAAATAATAATGACATTCTATTTCCAGTGATTGCGGATGTGTGATGGCAATTTAAGAAAACATGAAATCAGAAAACTTGACTAATCAGAATCTATGCCAAGTAAAACCTTTGGTTCATTTAAGAAAGAATGAAAATAAAAACAACATATTACACAACATTGGAGATAATATTTTAATGCGTATGGGATAATGGATCAACATTTGAGAGAGATGAAATGAAAAGTTCTAAATTTGAGAATAGCATATAACCAGAATTAAACACTGTAAACGCCTGGGTGATGGGAGTGAGTCCCTGTCTCAAGAAGAAGCATAGAGATTTAAAAGCAGGGCGTCTAAAAGAGATTTCCATACCATTGTTAATACTGGCAGTTGTTTTAGTAAGAAGGGGAAAAATAAACCATTGGTCTTATTGATTCTTGCATCTATTTTTCATCATCTGAGATGTTGCTTCCAATTCCAGTTAAGCATTGTGTGGTGGACTTGCAGTTGACACATTTCGTGCAAAATTTCATGCTGATGAAGGTAGACTTGTTTCCCAAACTAAGAGGGACAGAATTTGGGTGTTTCTTCGGGACTCTTTGCTTAATAGGAATAAAGATCCTGGCTCTAGGGATTTTCTTAAAATTTTTCAGATAATGAGAAAGAGAATAGAATTTAGGCCAGACGCCAAGACCTCGAGGTGTACAGAACCTTCCCCGGTCTCGGGGCCCATGAAATCGGATGATTTTAGGGAGGATGGTGGAATGAGGGGAGTGTGACCTTTGTCCTCCTTTCTTTCCCTTTTCTTTTCATGGGTCAGGTGTGCTCTATCAGAAGGCTTCCCCTTTCTGTTGGACAGAGTCCTGGAAAAAGAAATGAGCCCTGCTGAGAAAGATGCTCCACAAGGAGAAAGGAGTCACCTTTTTCAGGGGCATGATCCCCAGAAGCATGAGAAATCCAGATGCCATTGTTTTACACAGGATGTTGGAGTTTCTTTTCTCTTTATCCGGGACCTTGGCATCGGTGTTCTGTAATGCTCATAACTGATTTTGAGGTGAGTCCACTTGATAACCTGTCTGCGTGTCATACTCATTCCACCGCAATTCACACACATGTCACACCGAAACACTCTGAATGACCATATTTATGTGTTTGAACAGTGTTGCACCCAGGATTCTGTGATTCTACACGGTCCTGAGTTCTGTCCTGGACATCTCTACTCTTGGGTAGGTCAACTTTGATCACTGTACCTAATGATAAATGTACCATTAAATCTAATCAGCAAATACACTAAAGGAAGGGGCTATTCTCCACAATCGTTTCACTCTGGTAGGTCAACTTTAATAACTGTACCTAAGAAAAAGGGGATCTGTGATGATTCCACATCAAAGAACCTGTTGATTTTTTGCCATTTGAATAAATTATGTTAACATTTAAATAGAGTTTAAAACCCCAGATTTCCCATGAAATCTAATCAGCAGATACACAAAAGGAAGGGGCCATTCTCCAAAATCGTTGCCACTGAAACACCACCACCAATAAACAAGTCTCATTGCAGGAAAGGGATCCTGCTTCCAAGATCCAGTTTACACAGTTGGACGATTGACCCAGAATCTCCTCAATGCCATTTTTTTACACCCCAACTGAGATTTATTTCAGGGTTTTCTAATTTTATTTCAGCTGAATAACACACACTCCTGTGTTTGTTTCAATTTCTTTCAAACACCTTTTAAGAATGAAGTATCTTGCTGCTTCACCCCTTATATAACTAATGCCCACCCACCGGTTCCACTACATTTACCCATCAATTACCCAATTTACCAATGAAATATCAGCAGTCAATTAAGTTTTGTGTCTTAGGTTGTATCCTTTTGCATTCCTCAGGGAATTTAATGGACACAGCTTAAATTGTGATTATAGAACAGTTGAATCAGATTTACTAATCAGTGTTATGGGCAAATATGATAGGAGTGGAACTGGGTTAGGACCCAGAGACACACATAGGCTCAAAATAAAGGGATGGAGGAAGATCTACCAAGCAAATGGAAAACAAAAAATGGCAGGGGTTGCAATCCTAACCGCTGATAAAACAGTTTAAACCAACAAAGATCAAAAGAGACAAAGAAGGCTATTATGTAATCGTAAAGGGATAAATTCAACAAGAAGAGCTAACTATCCAAAATATATATGCAGCCAATTCAGGAGCACCCAGATTCATAAAGCAAGTCCTTAGAGACTTACAAAGAGACTTAGGCTCCCACACAATAATAATGGGAGACTTTAATACCCCACTGTCAACATTAGAGAGATGAATGAGACAGAAAGTTAATGATATACAGGAATTGAACCCAACTCTGCACCAAGCAGACCTAATAGACATCTACAGAACTCTCCACCCCAAATCAACAGAATATACATTCTTCTCAGCACCACGTCGCACTTATTCCAAAATTGGCCATGTAGTTGGAAGTAAAGCACTCTTCAGGAAATATAAAAGAACAGGAATTATAACAAACTGTCTCTCAGACCACAGTGCAATCAAACAAGAACTCAGGATTAAGAAACTCAATCAAAACTGCTCAACTAAATGGAAACTAAACAACCTGCTCCTGAATGACTACTGGTTACATAACGAAATGAAGGCAGAAATACAGATGTTCTTTGAAACCAGTGAGAACAAAGATACATCATACCAGAATCTCTGGACACATTTAAAGCAGTGTGTAGAGTAAAATTTATGGCAATAAATGCCCACAAGAGAAAGCAGGAAAGATCTAAAATTTACATCCTAATATCACAATTAAAAGAACTAGAGAAACAAGAGCAAACACGTTCAAAAGCTAGCAGAAGGCAAGAAATAACTAAGATCAGAGCAGAACTGAAGGAGACAGAGACACAAAAAACCCTTCAAAAAATCAATGAATCCAGAAGCTGGTTTTTTGAAAAGATTAACAAAACTGATAGACAGTTAGCAAGACTAATAAAGAAGAAAAGAGAGAAGAATCAAATAGATGCAATAAAAAATGATAAAGGGGATATCACCACTGACCCCACAGAAATACAAACTACCATCAGAGAATACTAAAAACACCTCTATGTAAATAACCTAGAAAACCTAGAATAAATGGATAAATTCCTGGACACATACATTCTCCCAAGACTAAACCAGTAAGGAGTTGAATCCCTGAATAGACCAATAACAGGCTCTGAAATTGAGACAATAATTAATAGCCTACCAACCAAAAAAGTCCAGGACCAGAAAGATTCATAGCCGAATTCTACCAGAGGTACAAGGAGGAGCTGGTACCATTCCTTCTGAAACTATTCCAATCCATAGAAAAAGAGGGAATCCTCCCTAACTCATTTTATAAGGCCAACATCATCCTGATACCAAAGCCTGGCAGAGACACAACAAAAAAGAATAGAATTTTAGACCAATATCCCTGATGAACATCCATGAAAAAATCCTCAATAAAACACTGGCAAACCAAATCCACAGCACTTCAAAAAGCTTATCCACCATGATCAAGTGGGCTTCATCCCTGGGATGCAAGACTGGTTCAACATACACAAATCAATAAACATAATCCAGCATATAAATAGAACCAAAGACAAAAACCACGTGATTATCTCAATAGATGCAGAAAAGGCCTTTGACAAAATTCAACAGCTCTTCCTGCTAAAAACTTAATAAATTCGGTATTGATGGAACATATCTCAAAATAATAAGAGCTATTTATGACAAACCCACATTCTATATCATATTGAATAGGCAAAAACTGGAAGCATTCCCCTTGAAAGCTAGCACAAGACAGGAATGCCCTCTTTCACCCCTCCTATTCAACATAGTGTTGAATTTCTGGCCAGGGCAACCAGGCAAGAGAAAGAAATAAAGGGTATTCAATTAGGAAAAGAGGAAGTCAAGTTGTCCCTGTTTGCAGATGACATGATTGTATATTTAGAAAACCTCATCATCTCAGCCCAAAATCTCTTTAAACTGATAAGCAACTTCAGCAGTCTCAGGATACAAAATCAATTTGCAAAAATCACAAGCATTCTTATACACCAATGACAGACAAATAGAGAACCAAATCATAAGTGAACTTCTATTCACAATTGCTTCAAAGAGAATAAAATATCTAGGAATCCAACTTATAAGGGATGTGAAGACCTCTTAAAGGAGAACTACTAACCACTGCTGAATGAAATGAAAGAGGACAGAAACAAATGGGAGAACATTCCATACATTCCATGCTCATGGATAGGAAGAATCAATATTGTGAAAATGGCCATACTGCGCAAAGTAATTTATAGATTCAATGCCATCCCCATTAAGCTACCAGTGATTTTCTTCACAGAATTAGAAAAAAATACTTTAAAGTTCATATGGAACCAAAAAAGAGCCCACATTGCCAAGACAATCCTAAGTCAAAAGAATAAAGCTGGAGACATCACGATACCTGACTTCAAACTATACTACAAGGCTATAGTAACCAAAACAGCATGGTACTGGTACCAAAACCGAGCTATAGACCAATGGAACAGAACAGAGCCCTCAGAAATAATACCACACTTCTACAACTATCTGATCTTTGACAAATCTGACAAAAACAAGAAATGGAGAAAGGATTCCCTATTTAATACATGCTGATGGGAAAAGTGGCTAGCCATAAGTAGAAAGCTGAATCTGTATCCTTTCCTTACACCTTATACAAAAATTAATTCAAGATGGATTAGAGACTTAAATGTTAGACCTAAAACCATAAAAACCCTAGAAGAAAACCTAGGTAATACCATTCAGGACATAGGCATGGGCAAGGACTTCATGTCTAAAACAACAAAAGCAATGGCAACAAAAGCCAAAATTGACAAATAGAATTTAATTAAACTGAAAAGCTTCTGCACAGCAGAAGAAACTACCATCAGAATAAACAGGCAACCTACAAAATGGGAGAAAAGTTTTGCAATCTACTCATCTGACAAAGGGCTAATATCCAGAACCTACAAAGAACTCAAAGAAATTTACAAGAAAAGAAAACAAACAACCAACCCCATCAAAAAGTGGGCAAAGGATATGAACAGACACTTCTCAAAAGAAGACATTTATGCAGTCAACAGACACATGAAAAAATGCTATCACCACTAGCCATCAAAGAAATGCAAATCAAGACCACAATGAGATACCATCTCACACCAGTTAGAATGGTGATCATTAAAAAGTCAGGAAACAACAGGTGCTGGAGCGGATGTGGAGAAATAGGAACACTTTTACACTGTTGGTGGAACTGTCAACTAGTTCAACCATTGTGGAAAACCATGTGGCGATTCCTCAAGGATCTAGAACTAGAAATACCATTTGACCCAGACTTCCCATTACTGGCTATATCCCCAAAAGATTATAAATCATGCTGCTATGAAGACACATGCACACGTATGTTTATTGCATCACTATTCACAAGAGTAAAGACTTGGAACCAACACAAATGTTCATCAATGACAGACTGGATTAAAAAAAATGTGGCACATATACACCATGGAATACTATGCAGCCATAAAAGAGGATGAGTTCATGTCCTTTGTAGGGACATGGATGCAGCTGGAAACCATCACTCTCAACAAACTACTACAAGAACAGAAAACCAAACACCACATGTTCTCACTCATGGATGGGAACTGAACAATGAGAACACCTGGACACAGGAAGGGGAATATCACACACCAGGGCCTGTTGTGGGGTGGGGGGAGGAGGGAAGGATAGCATTAGGAGATACACCAAATGTGTATGACGAGTTAATGGGTGTAGCACACCAACATGGCACATGTATACATATGTAACAAACCTGCACGTTGTGCATATATACCCTAGAGTATAAACTATAATAAAATAAAATCATAAAATAAAAAAGGGACAATGAAAATAAATGAAATGTAACACACAGCATGTGAGATGATGTTTTAATACATATCTAAAAATGCCTTAAAATTCAATAGAAATAAAATAAAATCTTCTAAAACTTGACAAAAGGAAACAACAAAAATTACAGACTGGAAAATCCTGGCTGACTGGAGTGATGTCCTGTCTCAAGAAGGAACAAACAAACACACAAACAAGCAAAGGATTCTGAAAGCAGAGAATCAAACAAATATTTGTATACCATTCTTCCTTCTTCCTACTAGCACTCTTCATAGTAGGAAAAGGCAAAAACAACCCAAATGTGTCATGAATTACTTCATCAGTTTTTTAGGATCTGAAATACTGCCACAATTTTCAGTTACTCATTGTGAAGTGGACCTGCAGTTACCACATTTGGTCCAAAATTTTATGCTGATGAAGGTAGACCTGTCCTGCATTTTCAGAGGGACAGAATTCTGGTGTTTCTCCAGGTTCCTTGGCTTACCAGGAATGAAGATCCGAGAAGAATGTATGTGTGTGTGTATGTATGTATGTATGTATGTACATTTGTATTTCCTGTTTTTAAATTTAAAAAATACGGGATACATGTGCAGAACGTACAGGTTTGTTATATAGGTATCCTTTGCCATGGTGGTTTATTGCACCTATTGACTTATCCTCCAAGTTCTCTTCCCTCACCCCCATTCCCCAGCGGGCCATGTTGTGTGTTGTTCCCCACACTGTGTCCTTGTTTTCTCAATGTTCAACTTTCACTTATTAGTGAGAACATGCGGTGTTTGATTTTTTTGTTACTGTGTTAGTTTGCTCGGTATAATGGCTTCATCCATGTGCCTGCAAAAGACATGATCTCATTCCTTTTTATGACTGCATAGTATTTTATGATGTATATGTACCACATTTTCTTTATCCAGTCTAGCACTGAAGGGCATTTGGGTTGGTTTCATGTCTTTGCTATTATATATAGTGCTGCAATAAACATACATGTGCATGTGTCTTTATAGTGGAATGACTTATATTCCTTTGGGTATACAGCCAGTAATGGGATTACTGGGTCAAATGGTGTTTCTGGTTCTCGATCCTTGAGGAATCACCATACTGTCTTCCACAATGGTTGAACTAATTTAGAGTTTCCCCAACAGTGTAAAAGTGTTCCTCTTTCTTTTCTGCCTCACCAGAATCTATTGTTTCTTAACTTTTTAATAATCACCATTCTGATGGATGTGAGATGGTATCTCATTGTAGTTTTGATTTTCACTTCTCTGATGATCAGTGTTGTTGAGCTTTTAAAAAATATATTTGTTGCTTAGATAAATGTCTTCTTTTGATAAGTTTCTGTTCATATCCTTTGCTCACTTTTAAAGGGGTTGTTTGTTTTTTTGCTTGTAAATATGTTTAAGATCCTTGTCAATTTTGTTATTAGACTTTTGTCAGATGGGTAGGTTGCAATAATTTTCTCCCATCCTGTAGGTTGATTGCTCATGCTGATGATAGTTTCTTTGCTGTGCAGAAGGTCTTTAGTTTAATTAAATCCGATTTGTCAATTTTGGCTTTTGTTGCAATTGCTTTTGACATTTTTGTCATGAAGTCTTTGTCCTTGCCTGTGTCCCGAATGGTGTTGCCTAGGTTTTCTTCTAGGATTTTTATAGTTTTGGATTTTACATTTAAGTCGTTAATCCATCTTGAGTTAATTATTGTATAATGTGTAAGGAAGGGGTCAAGTTTTGGTTTTCTGTATGTGGCAAGCCAGTTTTCCCAGCATCATCTACTGAATAGGACATCCTTTCTCCCTTGCTTGTTTTTGTCAGGTTTGTCAAAGATCAGGTGTTCATAGATGTGTGGTGTTATTTCTGAGGTCTTTGTTCTGCTCCATTGGTCTATATGTCTGTTTTGGCAGCAGTAGCCTGCTGTTTTGGTACCGTAGTCTTCTAGTACAATTTGAAGTTAGCGTAATGCCACCAGCTTTGTTATTTTTGTTTATGATTGTCTTGGCTATATGGGGTATTCTTTGATTCCATATGACATTTAAAATAGTTCTTTCTAATTCTGTGAAAAATGTCAACGGTATTTTGATGGGTATAGCATTGAATCTCTAATGTTTGGGCAGTATGGCCATTTTCACCATATTGATTCTTCCTATTCATGAGGATGGAATGTTTTTCCATTCATCTGTGTCCTCTCTTATTACCTTGAGCAGTGGTTTGCAGTTGTCCTTGAATCCCTTGTACTCCTAGTTGTATTCCTAGGTATTTTACTCTCTTTGTAGCGATTGTGAATGGGAGTTCATTCTTGATTTGGCTCTCTGCTTGACTATTGTTGGTGTAATGGAATGCTTGTGATTTTTGCACAATGATTTTGTATCTTGAGACCTTGGTGAAGTTGCTTATCAGTTCAAGAAGGTTTTCAGTTGAGATGATGGGGTTTTCTCAATATGAAGTCATGTCATTTGCAAACAGAGACAAATTGACTTTCTCTCTTCCTATTTGAATACCCTTTATTTCTTTCTATTGCCTGATTGCCCTGGTGAGAACTTCCAATACTATGTTGAATAGAAGTGGTTACAGAGGGCTTCCTTGTCTTGTACCAGTTTTCAAATGGAATGCTTTCAGCTTTTGCCTATTCTTTATGATATTGGCTGTATGAAATAGCTCTTATTATTTTAAGGCATGTTCCATCAATACCTAGTTTATTGAGAGTTTTTAACAGGAAGGGATGTTGAGTTTTATCAGATGCATTTTTGCATCTATCAAAATAGTTGTCTGGTGTTTGCCTTTGGTTCTGTTTATGTGCTCAATTACATTTATTGATTTGTGTATGTTGAACCAGCCTTTCATCCCAAAGATGCCCACTTGATCGTGGTGGATAAGCTTTTTGATGTCCTGCTGGATTCAGTTTGCCAGTATTTTATTGAGAATTTTTGCATTGATGTTCATCAGGGATAATGGCCTGAATTGTGCAGGGGTGTGTGTGTGTGTGTGTGTGTGTGTGTGTGTGTGTGTGTTTCCCTTGGTTTGCCAGTAGGTTGATGTGTGAGTGTGTGTGACGTGTATGTGTGTGTGTGTGTGTGTTTGAATGTGTGATAGAGAGCCAAATTAGGGCAGAAGAGGCTCCCTGGCCTGCCATGACATTGAATGTTCTGAATTCAAGATGCTCTAATGGACTGTGTCAGTTCGCCTTCAGCCAAGATGTGGTGCTTGCAAAAGACTGCCAGCTGTTCTGGTGGTAGTGGTGAGATTTGGACTTGGCTTATGTTACCCATGGGAGGTACTCTGGTGTCTCAGGAAACGGGTAGAGCCAAAGGGCTTCTTAAAGTTTCTTCTGTTATTTGTGTTAATCTATGAGGGTAGGTGGTTGAGCAAAACCAGGTGGGAACAAGGTCAGGTAAAGTGATGCTCTGCCTCTCTACGTGTGGGACAAGCAGTGGCTCCAGTGGGAATTGGAAGTCAGTTCTTGGGCCACTGGGGTAATTTTCCAGAGAGAAGTGAAGCTACCTCTGCCTCTGTACAAGGAGAATCCATATGAAGAATGGGGAATAGCAGCTCGGCAGTAAGCCCCATCCAGCTCCCACACCCTTCACAGGGCAGGTCTCACATCCACACTCTTCCACTGGGAGTAGCTAGCTAAGTTTCAAGAAGTCTGAACTCAGAGCTCAAAACTGACCCATACCATAAGCCTCTCCTATTGAGATAGTAACTGCAGCCTTCAGGCCACACCCCTCCTGATCCACCTGCAGAGCAGGGGCATCCAGCTCCTGTGCTTGCTGCTGCATCACACGTCCCACTCACCTCTCAGTTCTGGCCTGGGGAGTTTGTCCCCACACAAGATTATATCAAACATTTCAGTTGGGAGGTTCTCTCAACCTGTGACCAGCATTTGAGTTAGCTGGCAGACTTCTGGGAGGTCCTCTCTGAGGTAGAATCAGAAATGGCTTCCCTCCATCCTGCCAGAAACTGGAAACGTGCTGGAGACTCAAAGCACATCCCAATGCCACTCCTCATATACTCACCACTCTTCACTAAATCAACTCCAGCCCTGAGTAGGATTAAGGCCTTCCCCCATGGCCTAGATTGATAGGTTTCCCAATGGAGGTGTATACCTTAGAGTCAGTTTATCCCCCTCTCACATCCCCTCTCACCCCTCTCACACAAATTTTGAGGAAACTCAAAAATTTCTGCCTAGCTTATGGTGTAAGCTGCATCCTGCTGCTTCTTTCAAATGGTCTGTCGCTTATTTCAATTTTCCTCTTAAATTCCTGTGTTGCTTCTTGAAAGAAAGTTCAGTGCGAATCTCTGCACACCATTTTGTCTTTCCAAGTGCAAGAGGCAGGCTAACAATGCCTTCAATCCACCATCTTGGAAAACAAAAATAACAGTTTTCTGATTTTTAAAGGTTTTGTTAAGATCTGTTAATGACTCACAAAGAAATAGTATTGGATATATTTGAAATTAGCATTTATTCATTTATGTTGATAAGTGAAAATACAAGATAGTTATCAAGAAGGAAGTACTTAATATGTATATTTTAATATTCTTAG
>NW_022315637.1:0-3738 GCF_002776525.5 Piliocolobus tephrosceles
GACGGGCGGATCACGAGGTCAGGAGATCGAGACCATCCTGGCTAACACGGTGAAACCCCGTCTCTACTAAAAAATACAAAAACTAGCCGGGCGTGGTGGCCGGCGCCTGTAGTCCCAGCTACTCGGGAGGCTGAGGCAGGAGAATGGCGTGAACCCAGGAGGCGGAGCTTGCAGTGAGCTGAGAGCCAGGAGGCGGAGCTTGCAGTGAGCTGAGAGCCGGCCACTGTACTCCAGCCTGGGCGACAGAGCGAGACTCCGTCTCAAAAAAAAAAAAAAAAAAAGAAAAGAAAACATTTTAACTGTAGAGATTCGTCCCTGTGCTTCATCTGACTTCAAGAGTATGTGGGATTCGACATAATGGAATCAGCACTATGAGCTCAAGGGTCTTTAGCCCCTGCACCACTCAACCCTAGAGAATATAGAAGAGTGCCTATTGTCCAGCACAGATCTAGGCCAGTGGTTCTCAACCGAGGGCAATTTGCTCCCCTAGGAACAATTGCCAATGGCTGGAAATATTTTTGATTGTCACAGTTGGGAGTGAGGAGTTACTGGCATCTAGTGGGTCAAGGCCAGGGATGCTAATAAAGAACCGATACTGCACAGAAAAGCCCTCCCACAGCAAAGATTATCTGGCTCCAAATATCAGTAATGCTGAGATTGACAAACCCTGGCCTACACATTTGTGGAGTTATAAAAAAAATTAAGAGCATAGTCCTCAGCAGTTTTACTTTATTATATGAGAGGAAACAAATGTATAGTTTACTGAGCACAAGGAATGTGCCAAGCACCTTTTTAGGGGCTCATTATGTTTAGGAATTCTGATTGTCTTCATGTAGTCTCTAACACGGGTGAGAGAGATTGCTCTTTGCCTACTAATCCGGTTTCTCCTCTTCTCTGCTAATCGAAAGCTCATTTGTCACCTGAGTACATTGTCACCTTGGGTTAAACATCTATATTTCCCCAAGCTCCATTGCTTCTAAATATGGCCAGTAACTCATTTCTTGCCCAAGTGGAATCATTGTGAAGAAATTTCGAAATGCCTCTTTTAAAGGGAACTGATTTAGCTAGAAAATGCACTCATCTGTTCTCTTCCCGTTGTCCTTCCCTGCTTCTTAGAGGGCATACCAATGGCAGGGGCCCCAGCAGCTTTCTTGGGCCATGAGGTACTTTTGAGGATGGAGTCCAGGCTGAGAATAACTGATAAGAAAGATAGAAGGAATCTGGCTCTTTGATACTGTGGGGCCCCATACCAGCCTTGCACATGAAGAGGAAATACCTTTCTATCTCTCTTAAGTTACTGTTAGTTTACATTTCTTTTGTTCTATGAAGATGGAATTGTGTGTAGGTGAAATTAATCTCGGCTTCGTCTTGGAATGACCACCTTCATGTCACAGATGCTCAGAAAAGGTGGGTGACTTTCTTACAAAGTCACTTGACTGATAAGTACCAGTAAATCCCCTACACGGGATTCGAGCTGAGTTCCGGTGGAATTAAAAGCCAGTGATTTTCTCATTGTATACCTCACACATATGAAGTATTATAGAATAACTTTTTTAAAGTTATGAAAGAGCTCTTGCTCAGTTTAGTGGTTGATTCTCTTGATGCGCTAGTTTTTTTTTTTTTTTTTTTTTTTCCCTCACCCTTATAGCTACTGTGAATAGTGAAACTTCAGGGCAAAACTGTGACCCAATTCTAGCAAATGAGCCATATTTTCTCTTTCTTGCTTTTATGTTCCTGTTGTCTGGTGGGAAGTCAGAAAGATACAGCCTGAAGATGGCCCACTCTTAGGATTCAGCTTCATTTAGGGATACACAGTAGATTCCCACAGAAATAGATTCCTTAGAAATTCCTTCATTAAGGTGATTTTTCTTTTCTTTTCTTTTTATGTTGAGAGAACATTTAACCCATAAGAATGCAGTATGCCCTTGGCCACTCCAGAATAAACTGTTCGCAAAATTGACATCTAAACCTAGTTTCAGTCTCAGAACAGGGCAAACCATTTATTTATTTATTTATTTATTTAGAGACGGAGTCTCGCTCTGTGTGCCAGGCTGGAGTGCAGTGGCACGATCTCGGCTCACTGCAACCTCCACCTCCTGGCTTCAAGCAATTCTTGTGCCTCAGCCTCCCCAGTAGCTGGGATTACAGGCACCTGCCAACACGTCCAGCTTATTTTTGTATTTTTAGTAGAGATGGGGTTTTGACATGTTGACCAGGCTGGTCTCAAATTCCTGGCCTCAAGTAATCTGCCACCCTCAGCCTCCCAAAATGCTGGGATTACAGGTGTGAGTCACCATGCCTGGCCAAGCCTTTTAAAATATATCAAATCTATCCTAAAATGATGCCTTTACAATAACTTATTTTTAGTACTTCAATT
Organism: Piliocolobus tephrosceles; assembly: GCF_002776525.5. NCBI lineage: Eukaryota > Metazoa > Chordata > Mammalia > Primates > Cercopithecidae > Piliocolobus > Piliocolobus tephrosceles. The sequence goes on from NW_022315637.1 coordinate 2,378, forward strand.
TTAGTAGTAAGTAAATAATAAGATCACCTTTTTTTAATCAAGAAATTAAATATACACCTTTGGCATAAAAAATAATGTATTTTAAAAATTCTGTCTAAATATCTTTTGCAAACGATTTTTATCTTAATTTCTTTTTTTTTCAGTCCAAGCCACCCTAAATACTTTTTGGAATGAAATATTACTATAGTAATGTAAAACATACTGATAAAGTGTGAAATATTTCCATTCTAATAATATTTTTAAGTTGGTCCAATCTTAACAATGTATATTACTTTATTTATTTTATTTTATTTTAGACAGAATTTCGCTTTTGTTGCCCAGGTTGTAGTGCAGTGGCACGATCTTGGCTCACTGCAACTCTGTCTTGGAGGCTCAAGCGATTCTCCAGCCTCAACCTCCTGAGTAACTGGGATTACAGGTACCCACCACCATGCCTGGCTAATTTTTGTATTTTTAGTAGAGACGGGGTTTCTCCATTTTGGCCAGGCTGGCATCAAACTCCTAGCCTCAAATGATTCACCTACCTCAGCCTCCCAAAGTGCTGGGATTACAGGCGTGAGCCACCACAGCCGGCCTATTCTTTTAAGAACGTATTTTCATTAACCTTTCTCTTAAATAGCAAATTACTCCATGCCAAATATAATGTAAATCAGGTCCTATTTTTTCCCATATATTATAATGTTGTGGCTGTTCAGCCCTTTTATTTATGTTTCTAGTTTAACATTTTCTTTAAATACATTTCATTTGCTCATTCCAATAGAGTCTGATTAATCCCATTTCAGTAGATACTCACTGAGCATCTACTATGCCCTAGGCCCTAGTGATAAAGTGATACAAAGGGTGAACTTGGTCTTTGCATTAATTTTTTACTTTTTTGCTCACTGAGAAAATTCCCAGCTATTATTACTTCATCCTTTCTTAAAAATGCATGCAATATTCCAGCCTGGGGCGGTGGCCGATGCCTGTAATCCCAGCACTTTGGGAGGCTGAGGGGGGAAGATCAGGAGGGCAGGAGATGGAGACCATCCTGGCCAACATGGTAAAACCCCATCTCTACTAAAAATACAAAAATTATCTCGGTGTGGTGGTGCACGCCTGTAGTCCCAGCTACTCGGGGGACTGAGGCAGGAGAATCGCTTGAACCCTGGAGGTAGAGTTTGCAGTGAGCCAAGATCACGCCACTGCACTCCAGCCTGGCAACAGAGGGAGACGCGGCCTTAAAAAAAAAAAAAAAAAAAATCATGCGGTATTCCTTAGGAGTCCCCATTACTGTACCAATGGGGACATAACCATCTTCTCCCCCTTACTTTGCCCAAGTTATTGATTTCTGATTAAATCACTGTCTATAATGAATTAAAACA